>NC_142188.1:29327500-29490000 GCF_026936395.1 Plectropomus leopardus
GGAAACACATACGTGCTTCCCCACCTCAAACACCCATCATGTTGGCCTTTGCTCCATGGCAAAACACAGTGGTGATCTTTTACTGCCTGCTATTGGACACTCACTAAAACTGTGGTGCATCGTGGCCCCTGGTTGGATGGTTAGGTAAGACATCGTTGTGAATGAGGACAGTCTGTACCGAGCCTGAGCCGGGATGACTCATTCATGGACTGTACAGAAGAGACATGATATGGTCTGAAGCACGGAGTTGTGACGTAGGTGAGATTCACTCATACACACACACACACACACACACACACACACACACACACACACACACACACACACTGTAGCTGCATACATGCACCAGCTAAAATAATAATCTGTAGATTTCCACAGACAAATATTATACTGGACCTATAGCATGTCACACACATAGCACTTCACATAAGGCATTACATAATCAAAACAGGAGTGCAGTATGACACAAAAGACAAAAAGATGAGAACAGAAAATAATAAAAACAAGGGAGCTCTTAATTTTAGACCAAATGGGATAAATGATGACACCTTAGAGTGGAACACCAGTGACATGGTATTGCATTTTTATGAAGTCGGTGGGCCTGCAAAAGACCATTGTGGAGGGGAGAGAGTGAGATATCCTGACTTTCATTCCCTTGTATGGGTCCACAAACGCTAGATCCTACACTGCAACTTGATAGCATCATTTGTTTGATGCTCACTGCCTGGTAATTGTATAACACACAGATTAAGATAACTTGTATGACATTATTAGGGGTTAGCTTCTCAGACACTGAAGGACCCAGAAGACATTATACAACTTGTTTCACCATAGTAGTACTCCTTATGATGAGTTAAAGTGACCGATCTTACTTCTCTTGCCTAAACCTAACCATTCCAGCTATTAAAGCCAACAAGTACTTTCCAATCATTGGGAGAGTACGATGGGTCATTCCTTCTTTATCCTAGGAAGTGCTGGATCAGGGTTGGTCACAGGCAGTGGAGAAGTTGGTTCTGTATGCGACATTCAGAACATTAATATAGCAGCAAACAACTATTTCTTATGTGAAAATGTGATAGAGTAATGGCGTCCTGAGTGGACAATGAAGTCACACTACCTCTGAGCTTTTCTGTGATTTGTTGTGGTCAGCTGGTCTGGCCGTGTCCACATGTTCGTGGATCCTACTTATAGCTTTGCACTATGTTCTAGGACACTGTCACCCTGGAAGTGTAGTGCCCATCCTGATGAGCACTTAAAGCTGCTGGCTGAGTCACCTCCATGTTAAGAACATTGTCCAGACAACCCATATACTGCACGCTACGAGCCGCTTTAATGTGCATTAAAAAAATGAAACTGCATCAAAACAGTAAAGTTACTGGTGGGCTGTAAAAAAACAAAACACAGAGTCATAGGATGCTCAAATTGAGGTGATTGGAACTGCAGAGTCTGGGTGATAATTCACTGTGGGTTCATCACTATGGGTGACAACATAGTTTTATCCATTAATATAGAAATATTTATTGTTTCAGCTTTAAGGAAAAAGACACAACAGCACTAGAGTCAGTGTTTGAAGTAAGAATAGCAGCATCAGTGCAACACATAAGTGATATTAGAGCACCATGGGAACAAAAACACAAATAGTGATGTACAGCAGTCAGCAAGCAACATATTATGATGTCACATGTTCATGCAAAGTGGCAAAAGCATCATGTACAAAGTGCCTCTTATTACTGAGGTCACACACACACACACACACACACACACACACACACACACACACACACACACACACGGAAATTCATGTGGTAGCAGCAAAAAAAAAAGATTAATTATTTGAAAACACAGATGGTATGTCTTGTCTTCCATCTTCTGGTGATGCACAGATTAACTGTTTTTTGCAAGGTGTGTAATTATGTTTTCGTACATGTTTTTTGTCTGTGAAGAATGTTCGCATGTAGGTCTGATTGCATGTGACTGTGTGTATAAGACAGCTGGTGTGCTAATCGTAGCCTCTCATCTCCCTCTCATCAGCACACTCAGCTTGTGTACCTGCCTGCTCTCTTACGTACACTGTGGTTTCTCAACCAGCCCTGCAGTACGCTCGCAGCCACAGATAAGAGCTGTTTATCTCACCACGGTGGCTTCCTCTTCAGCATACAAACACACTCCGTCTCTCCCTCTATGCCTCTCTTCATTTCTTTCTTCTCATTTTTACCCAACTGTAAATGCTGCGACCTTGAATGTATTACATTGAGCTGTTTCTGCTCAAGTCTTATGCTAATCTCTCCTGCTTGAGCATAGATTAACAAGTGCAAAAGGCTGATGGTGTTGACGATAGTGAATGCTACCACACCCAAGTGTGTTACTGTGTTACCTTGCAAGCATCTGCAGGCATTCACACACACAGACAAGGGCATATCCTGCATGCATGCGCTGACAAGCAACCACACAAACATCAGGAAACACACACAAAGAGAGAGATGCATGTCAGGAATCCTCTTGCACAACCAACCTGCCATCAGTCTGTTATCTGACATGGGAGAATCCACACTAGAATTCAATCTTGAAAAAAAAATCTAAAGCCAAAAGCCATTCATTGCACTGATGATTGACAGTTTTCTCCTCTCATGTACTCTTCCCCGCTGATACATGTACCAGTAGCACAAAAGTGTCTATCAGATCTAATGAACGCTATAATCTCGTTTCCAGTTATGGAGGAGTTTAAGGAACTGCTCTGCAACTTAATTTATATGGCATATTTTGAAAACAGATTGCTTCAGAGTTACAAATTCTTTAAAAAAAAAAGTTAAATAAGAAGTTGATGCAAGGAAGACCTGTATGGGCTCAGTAACACTGATATAGGTTATGGTGGAGCCATTATGTATTGCCTCATGTAATTCAGGGGATTTTTTTTATTCAATCCTAAATTTCACAGGACGCTAGAGTAACCAGTAGGCAATAAGAGGCAGAATGCAGGGGGATGCCATCCTCTTTAGAAAAATTACCAAAATGCATTGCGATGCATTTTAGAAACGATTGTCAACACCCCTAAAGGCTATGTAAAGCTGGACATCGTCTGCATAGCAATGATTACAGACAGCCAAACGAACAGATAATTCACCCTGAAGAAAACATTTAAAGTTAAAATAACACAGGCCCCGGATTTGAGCCTTGAGGAACTCCACAGGTCATAGGAGCACAAATAAGACTAAATCAACAATGTATTGTAGGCAAAGTAACTAAATAAGTAGGGAACTACTCTGAAGTTATACCAGATGTCCCCACCTACTTCCTCAGAGGATCTTATAAAATATTATGAAAGCAGCACTTAAATCAGGAAGAACTTAGCAGATTCACCACAATTTTTTGACTCAAAGGAAAGCCTTCTCTTCGCTGTACCTCTGATGAAAACCAGACAGGAGTTATCAATACAATGTTTTCCTCCACAGTTTTCAGTTTCTCACTATTTTTTTTTAGATCTTAAAAATAAAACAAAACTTTGCAATGGATCTGTAATTCAAGTCTTTAGAGGAGGACTAAACAAGGTTAACAAGAACATCCTACCGTCCAGCTTTGAGTACTGGAAATACTCCCTTACATTTCTGCTGTTGAGTTTTAATGTTGCAATGCATCTGGCTTTTTGAAGTAGTACTTTCTTCTTCTACTCAGACAACATTGGCAGAATCTACTTCCATTTTTGAAATTAACCTTGAAGAAAATCCGACCCATAACTCCTGTATCATCCAGCACTGACAGGAGGCGCATTTGGGAGGGGGAGAGGAGTAGAAAAGGACAATAAAATGAGAAAAAAATGAGTTTGAAATGGAGGGGGTGGGGTGGATGGAGAGAGAAAGTGGGGTAAAAGGAGAGTGGGAGCGATGGCGTGAGAGAGCACCTGTCCCACTGGAGTCGGGTCCGCTTGTGGTTAACCAGAGTTGGCAGCACCTCAGCTTGACCTTATCCCCCTTACGCCGCTGCTCCCCTCTGATCCCATTAGGGGCCAGGAACCATGGCAAGACCCCTCATACACACACACACATACACGCACACACACACTTTCGCCACCACTGCCCACCCTCCCTTGGCGTCCCCTCCCATATCCTTTCCCCCATCTTGAGCTGGGCTTGTCCTTCTGGAGGCCCAGGACAAACATCAGGCTTGTGGAACAAACAGGCCACTAATGTGGACAGACAGGACAGACAATTAGAACCAAGCACATGCTGTATGTGAGTGTGCAAGAGCCTGAGAGGGGACACATGGACAGATGCAGAAATTAGCGCATGCACCAAATGCAGCACTCAGTTTGCTTAGATTTTGTGAGAAAAAGTCGAAACATTGTGTTAGTCTGACTAAAACCGGACTTTTAGAATACATGTTAACATGTTAGTCCGACTGAAATCATACTAAATCAAATTTTTCAGAGTTGGACTAACACACCTAGAAGAAGTTCTAACAGCAGAAAGTTGAAAGGGGGTAAAGTACCTCCTGCCATTATGAAGTTGAACATATTTCCGTCAATAAATTGATTCTCCACTGGTGCCTGGGACAAGGACAGTAGTCCAATGAAATGATCTGATCGAGCTATAACCATAACTGAACTTAACTGTGCATGTAAATGTACCGATTATGAGATTTCCTGAAATGCAGATATCTCTTCTTGGTAAGACACTGTACCTGCAAACGTGCTTTACATCAGATACTGTACCTGCCTCCAATTTCAGACCTCAGACATGCGTGTACTGACTGACCCAGTAAAGCAGCCTTCATGATGCATGCACAAGCAGAAATTTCCCACATCTGAGGGTCTTAAGTGCTTTCTCATCAGGCCCCGAATGTTAAGTCAGCCACAGGATTGTGACCTAGATAGCAACTCATAATGGCCTTCTTCATGTGAGCCTCTGCTAATGAGCATACAAGGTGAAGACACTTAAATTACAAGATCTGCAAAGAGCCAGATATGCTGTGGCATGGACAGTAGTAGCAGCAAATACTCTAAACTATAAAGAATTATAAAGGAAAAGCACAGTATTATTCCAATTACTATTCTCATTTCTTGTCAGGATTTCACAAAACCTGTCTTTGGTTTGCACTGCTTGAGAATCTCTGACCTACTTCGCTGATTATGTAAGACTGAGAGGGGGGAAGTGAAGGCCTCAAAAAACCCTTGAATGCTCATGTAAACGAAGTGTATGACCTCGTCTGATGCAGACAGCCTCACCGCAATTTAGGCATCCCTTTCAAAAAACACATACATAAATATACATATCTCCTCCTTGCATCCTTTAGCTCCGCTTTCCTAGAACAAAAGAAAAGCCCCAGCCTGTGCATTTGTGGTCATATACACAAGCAGTGCATGTACACATTATGCTAAAATTAGCATCCATCTGAGTGCTTGGCATAGCCCAAGCTCTGTAACCATAGACTCAGATATATTCAGCCACACACATCCATGCACATGCAGAGTGTAATGCTATTCTGTGAGGGACTTGAGAGAATGCAAAGGATTGTGGGTACAGCATGGAAAGAGAGGCAACAAGAAGAACAATAGGGTGGTGGTAATGTTTTCTGCTGTTAGTATGAAGAAAATGGGAATTTGAAGGGACAGTATAATCCGAAATTTAAAAAGTCATATTTATCCTCTTACCTGTTGTGCTATTTATCAATGTAATGTGCCTTGTGTTGTTCAAAGTGCTGAACAAATACATTTAAAAATTCAACAGCAATAGACTCAAGATGATCCACAGCACCCATGGCTTTCATTGCTGCAGTGTGTCTCACACCATTGGCCCTCACCAGCTCTAGTTGTCTTTTTTCCACCAATTAAGCATGTTGTACAGGGGGCAGATGTGGCATAACCCATCGGTGAATATAATCACTCTGATTGGTGGTTCAGCTCAGCTCAAGAGAAGAAAAACGATAGAGAGAAAAGTAACCAAAAGCTACAGTCCAGAAAGAGAGAGATGGAAACAAACATGTTATATAAGGCAAGACTGTCTTTATTTTGCCACTGAGCTCTGAGAATGTTTTCTGGTGGTTCTTGTTCACTAGCGCATGGTAAACATAGTTTGTGGTTTTAGTATTGGGTTGTGTCATCAATTTGTCAACTGGTTAACCAGCGTCAAGGGGGTTTTCTAGTTTCTCTTCTTGAATAACAATTGCAGATTACCGTTGTCTGCTGGCATGGAGGGGTATATCTTTACATGCAGACAAAGAACAAATGTGCTGGTTGACCACCAGTTTGATGTGTTCTGATGCAATCTTTTGGCTGAGACACAGAGGATGTGAGGCGACACAGCAGGGAGGGTTTGTCGTCTCTAGTTCTCTGATGTCAGTTTGCTGTTACTGGGCCTTTACAGCACAGCTGAGGAGGATAAATGTTTACATCTTGCACCGTCGTCTTTGCTTCCTTCTGTATGGTGATAAGGTTGGCGGGTGCAGTACAGTAGAAAGAAAATAGTGCCCTCATGAAACTGCTCACAACAAGGTCTATGGATTATCTTGGGTAACCCTGTAATAATTTCTGGAAAGAGACATTGCTGTTGAGTTTTTCAATTATATTTTCTTTGGCTCTTTGTGCACCTCAAGCTGAGTGCCATTGTATTGGAGAAAAAGCAGACATCTGCAACTCCATCTGCACTAAAACAACCTAAGCTGATACATACCACCACAGATAAGAGGAAATATATGTATTTTTGTTTTCTGCATGAACTGTCACTTAAATTAGTTATATCACAGTTTCATCCCTACTTGATCTCAAAATGACTGACAAATAGTAAATGCATTATTATACATTGAAGCAAATATACCCATACAGAAAATACAGTACCTAAATACAAATATACAATCAAAGATCAACATCCAAGGCAATCAATACAAGTTAGCCTGTTCCTGACATTTGCTCCCCCACTTGTCCCAACTCAATTGCAGGCTGATACCTGCTGCTGAACCTTTAGCCGTCGGCACAGGCCTCCAGTCACACACACTCTCACACACAATTAACCAGACGGGTTGAGACCTGTCGCTCACAAGACAGACTGCCTTCCCCTTTGGCAGATCAGCCAACACATCCTCGGGTAAACAGGTTTGTGTGCTGGCACACACTCACATAAAGGATATATAAGAAGGCAGGCGTGTAGCCGCACATACTGTACATCAACACACACAAAAACGCACACACACACACCGTGCAGTACAGACTGACAGGCTGGTGCATGTCACCACACCTTCAGTGTGACACTCCAACAAATCAAGCCTATTCAGGGCCTTACACTGAGGTGCACATACAGGAAAAAATTAGACATTAGTTAAGTTGGGACCAATTATAGACCTATTATCATTATTATTATTATTATTATCATTATCATTATTATTATTCTTATTTTATGCATGAGTCAAAAACCTCCTTGCTGTTGTGACCAGTAAGAAATAATAGAAGCTTGAAATTTGACACATCAAAGAGCAAAGTGACAGAATTGAGAAAAAGCAGCTTGCAACCCAGCAGCACAATGGGAGAGGAAATTAAAATGGCAGTGTGGTTATGAGTGGAAACAGAAACAAACAATACACGGGGCTGGATCCAGGATATGTTCTGACTATTATTTCCTATAAAAACAGTCAAGTATTTTGGTAGAATTGCACTTACATCCAATGGAAAAACACCATTTTCTTAAAGGTTATATTTAATGTGATAATGGCTGGAAATGACTGTTACTGCAAATTGTATTAATTGATCTGGATGCTTTAGCTTGTTTCCTCTGAATGGCTGATGTCTTGGAATAAAGTGACAGCTGCTGTTGTATAATGATGATGTTATTTGATTTAAAGCAGTCTTAAACAATGGGACTTTCATTGGAAAATGTGGTAATATTTCACTGCCAGATTTTAATTTTCTCAAGAATTACCCAATTTTAAAACTCAAAAGTGGCTTAATGACATGCATGTGTGCAGTGAACCACTGTCTCTTTTCTAGCTGCTTGATTTTACACTGACTTTAGAATTTCAAAATTTGTGAACAAACATGTTTCACTTAGATTGGATCCAAGAGGAGTTCCCCGGGGAACTGCTACTGTCCTTACACTGAGATAACCGCTGGTCTGTAACTGGTGCTGCCGCTGCTGTCACGCCTCCAGGAAACCAAAAGAGGTTCCCTTTAGGTCAGCTCCCACTTCAAAGGCCGACAGTGAGCTTTGTCGCTGGGCTGTGGGCAGTGAGCTAGAGCGTCCTGGGGCTCCTGCTCCCTCGCACAGTAATGGGATTAAGGCTTCCACAGGGCAGATTAAGGGGCTCCAGGTCCCACCCTGTTCCCCCTGTCAACCGAGGTAATTCACGTCTGCTGCATCCAAATATATTGGCAATGGCAGAGTGGGAATGCTTCTGCTCTCATGGGAGAGTTTGTCCTTAATGACATACCTGGCACAATGTAAGATAACATAACAGACTGTAACATGACATGACAAAATGTTACCTGACATAACATAACCTGACATGGAATAAAATAATGTAACATACCACAATTGACATACTGTAACATTACATGACATGACATAATAGTATACACTCATGATATTACACCACATACTCTAACATGCCATAACATAATGTGATATGACAAAACATAGCATGACATGGTATGATAGGAAATAACTTGACATGATGTGACATAATACCTGACATGACATACCACAATGTACTGTGACATAATAAAATAGCGTGTTGGGACATGATATACATCATGTGACATAACATAGCAGGACACAGCATGATGTGACATGACATAATAAACTGTACTAAAACACAGTGTAACATCACATGGCATAATGAGACAGAATGTGACTTGACAATACATAACATGACATACTGTAAGATGACAATATAGCATTAAAGGTCATGACATACGGTAACGTTACATGCCATAAAGTATTATATTGTCACATGACATGACAAGACATGACAAAACATGTCAGAAGAGTCTGTTGTCTCACTTAAAAAAAAAAACTCAAGAATGTCTTAGTCTTTCAGTGGTCTTGTAGCACTTGCAGGGGGGTAGCGTGGGGGTGAGATTAGACTGGTATGGATGTCACAAACTGGTCAGTCTAAATATAGGTAAGCCATAGTGGATGCATTTATTATTACACACACAGGGCATGCTTAGACATGCTTAACCAGGCTTAAATGACCACTTGTGTGCAAACACATGTTTCCATGCATGCACCCAAACCACCAATCTAAGTATTGTTGTGTTTTGGGACATCTTCTCTGCCTTTCTTTAGTTGGCTGCAGGTGAATCAGGGTTGTAGCCCTGCCTACCAGTACTGATTGCTGATACTTGGCATCTGGACTGATTACCTGGGTTTAAAAAACACTCCACCCAGTATCACTCTTTTTCAGCCACACTGGCAGCCAGCAGGCTCTGCAGGAGCAGAATCACCAATCTCACCACTTTGTTTGCTTTTGATTTCCTGTTGTTCGTTTGAAAAACTGAAAGTCTGATGAATTCAGATTAATTCAACTCTGTTTCTTCCTCTGTGTTGCTTCCCCTGAGCCAGGGTTGTAACATATTGTTGGCTTGTCCAGGAATTGAACCATTTGCAACCAAAGCAAAAATCATACCTCTAGACAGACTGAAAGGTTAGGGCGAGAGATACAATCACTTTGGGTTGGTTTGATTGTTTTTGTGATCCATTCTAGTGTGGGCTGAGGACACAAACATTGTCATTAGAAAAACAGAAAATGATAAATGAAATATTAGAAGAGAATGGCATTATGTAACATGGCATCATTAGACCGGCTACTACAGACAATACAGGGGTAAATCCCTGTCTGCCATGACAAGGCTGCTGGTTTGGCCTGCAGTGACAGGGCACAGTCAGACTTATGGGGGTTGTGATGCTGTTGCTCTCCTTGCTTGTAGGAACACTGACCCCTAGTGTTTGTCACAAAGTTGAAAGAAAAAGTGCACTGCAAAACTTTTTCTATATGCACATATTTTTCGCTCTTAATTGATCTCTAAACATTAAAAGAAGAGAAATTTGATTAGATATTATTTTATATTGAAATGAAGTGATCATGTAGTACTGCTGGATTTTTATCTCACTTTAAAGTTCTGTTGCACCATAGACAAATGCAATTTTCCATTTAATTGGCATATTTTGCTCATGTTTGAAGAAATTCATTAATTTGTGTATTGGTTTTAGAATGTGTATACACAGTCATTCAAAGACACAATAATATCTTCTAGTATCATCTTCTTGCACACTCTTTGCTCGCTCTTGCTCTGTCTCCACTCTTTTCTACTCAAATGTTTTTAGCTCTGTAATCCAATTTGGTGAGAAGCATCAGTGCATGCACACACACATATATAGATGCACACACATATCGACTCAGGATCCTGGGCCGTAGTGTCTCTGGCCCCCACTATGTTGAAGTTTCCCTCTAGGCCCAGCTGGCAGAAGTTATAGCGGAGCAACAATGTGCCTGCAGGACGGGCCAGGACGGGTCCAGGACGGGGGCCCCACGGCCCCGCTGAAAGGCTCCTATTGTCCGGCCCCACCTCCATCAGGGACCATTAATTATGGGCTGCGGAGCACGGCTCTGAGTCAGAAAAAGTCCAACACACACACACACACAGCTAGCTCCCCTCCTCCCCCCTGTTACAGCATAAACACACTGATCCTCCTCCTCCTCCTCCCCTCCATCCCTCTCTACCCCTCAGCCCCTTCTCTCGTCTCTGTTGGCTCTTTTAATGAAGCCAAGCTGAGCACTGAGCAGAGAGCCATTACAGCTCTTGCAGATTTTTTTTCCTTAAAGAATTTACACTTCAGCTCTGCAGGGGATAAAGAGAAAAGGAAAGAAGGGGGATCTCCTCCCTGGTATTACTCCCTCTTTCCTTTCACTTCTCTAGGGGATTTGAGAACTTGGTGGCTTCACTGTCTCCACTGCTCACCCTTACTTCTTCCACCTTTATCTATTCTTCCTTGCTCAACTTGGCACAGATGAGTTGCAGCAGAAAAATGATGTTAGATATAATAAGAAAGGCCAAGGTGAGCATGCCTCCACATTTGATCCTTTCGGGGCCTTAGAGCTGGGGATCACTGATCTAAGGGTAACGTTTGTATAACTTTCCCAAATTCCCACTGAATTTCTCTGCAACTGGCCTATGTGAAGTGTTTCTTAGATTGTCAGTTTTTGAAAGTTAAAAAAATTGCCAAGTGCCAACCATAGCCAAGTCACAACTTGACATCAAAAAGGTGGTGGAGGTGGCTTCTAAACACGTTTATTTGTGCAGCACAAAAAGACCCACACTTTGACAAAAACCAACACATTCACACTTCCAACTTGTCAAATACAAACACTTGGTCATTGGCCCTCCAGTGTCAGTTTTGTACACTCAGGGACAGCATCTCAATTATTATTGCTTGTTACATGCATTGTGTCTTTTCAAAAAAAACCTGAGAATGTAGGTTAAAAAAAACTCAAAACTTGATTTGTAGGTTAACTTTCCTAAGTTTACAACCAAGCCACACTGCCTGCGTTAGTAGTAGTAGTATTGTATTCCCACAATTAAAATCTGGTACTACAATCATTTGTGTAGCTGTGCATTGTCGACAACACAGACATTTTACAATAAAATGCCTTGTGTTCACAACTTAGGGAATTCTGTTGATAGAAATGATGTTAAAGGGATTTTATTTTGTAATGGGAACAGGAAGCTTAAAGTTATGTTAATTTTTTCATGATTTTAAGAGATATCAATATTGAAACTATATTGAAAGGTGGTACGATGTCAATATGGTTTACAAATAATAATTTTTGCTGTCTTTTTTTGCTAAAAACCACCTGTGTCACACATAAAAAACGAAGAGACTCTCTCTCTAGACATGCCACAGCTGAGGTGAGCCTGGCAGTGTGGTGGCTCTAACCTGTTATTTGGACCCCCCAAAAAAAAAGAAAAATACAGGAGGTTCCACGGCACACATGCGCTGTTTAGACAGGCAGTTCGGCCCAGGTGCTTGATAACAGAGTATGTGGTTACCTTTGGGAAAAAAAAAAACATAATGTGACCTGCGTCACTTATTTATGTCACCAGCTTAGTATGCTACACATGTTAGCACACAGTGTTGTAACTAGAGTAACTCCATTGATTTTTGGTTTCACATGGGTCAAGAACAGCTGTCTTCTGAGTGAAAGTCCAAAGTTTGTTCCCAGTCCGTCTCATACTGCCTCTAAAGGGTGCCTTAGTGCAGCAGTGTCTGATGCAGAGAGCCACTGACCAAGGGTTGGCATTTGATGAGTTGGGAATGACACCACATTGCAAAAACCAGAAATGGCCTTTAAGATACAGAAACAACAATGATCATCTTTATCTATTTATTTATACACAATGACAATGTGTGAAATAAAGGTGAAAATTTCAGTCATCAGACAGCCATCACCATGAAGAGAAGGTTCCATGAACGCTAGTTGGATCTGGTCAGAAAGGCCTACAGCAGTATATGAATGAATATATAAACAAAACATGTATTGTGTATACATACATATACAAAATAACCAGGACACACATCCCTGAAAGAACTCACATTATGGGAAAAAGCAGTGCCTACTGTTTATTTAGTTCACAAGAGCCATATAACAAATATTTCATATAACAAAAAAAAACATTGGCACAATTGTACGGGCCGTAGGAGAAAAGCATATATTTTGACAAGCAAAATGAATGCCAAAAGATTTCACAAAAACAAAGTATCAATCCAAAATGAGTTAAATTATATAAGATTATGTAATATAACCAAAATGACATCATCTGGTTTCATTATTACAGTGTACTGTTCGATCAACCCTGGGGATGACACATTACATTACACATCCCTCAGTAATGTGACGCCACCCAAGAGTAGTTACTCAACACAGAACTACTTTTTGATTTGTACAAGAACCTGTGGTCTAACTGTAGCCAACGGACCCCCAACTCCCCGCCTCCCCGCTGGCCCCAGAAGTTTGTTTCATTTATTCATAGCAACTTTTAACACATCCACATCATAAAGACATTGCATAACACGAGGGCTGAATCAGATGAAATGAAACACTGTGAAAAAGACAGTGGGTTTCCAGAGCTGGATTTGAATGGATTGCTTTGGGCAGGATGTGTAAAGCTGAGGGCCAAATGCGTATCTCATTCAACCATATGGGATTCAGAGAAAATCATGACTACGTGCTGACAGTTTATGAGGCCCGGGCTGAGTGAGTGTTTGTTTTTTGAAATGCTGTCATGTTGGAGATATGACTTTTACATTTGAAGTGATGTTTTTAAGGACCTGGAGTATAGGTTGCAGTTAAAACTTGGTGTAGTTATTAGTGGGAAATTTATAGATCACTAAATTCAAATGGGTTACACCAAAGAAACTAGTTACATAGAGATCATTTGCTATCAATAGTGGGATTTCACACTGTTCCAATGGCCCATTATTTTGAAAAATGTCATTTCCCCAATAGTCAGCTATCCAGAAAACAAACACCTATTGCTCATGGCTAACTAATATGCATGATGGCCTCATTGCATCTTTCCCCTATGGATAAGGCATGACGTGCCCTACTCTGCCTTTGACTGGCCATTACTTGTCTTACTCGACAGTGACATCACAATGAAATAAGGCCTTTATCCCCTACGACTAAGCTACGTAGTTTGTTTTGGATGCATGTGGGCGATTATTTGTCAGGTGAAGCAACAGTCTTAAGCCCCTTTCTCACATGCACTGCACACCGGAAATTATCTAGACATTACCCGTAGGAGCTGTATGTGAGAAAGCAAATGTTTGAATCAATTGGATCAGCCCCTATCCAGCCTGGATTCTAGTACATAGTTTATGTAGTGTCCGATTGAACTCATATTTGAATTGAGCAGGTCACTGTACATACAATTGGCAGTGAGCGAGTTTACATTTTGATGACATTTTTATCAGAATTTATACACAACTGGAAGAAAACAAACATACAGGTATGAAGGAAAAAGACTATTGACGCAAAGACCACTACAAAAACGTCTAACTGGAGAAATACCAAGATTCAGGAACTTCTGCCAGTATGGGTCAAAGCCAAAATCGTTAAACAAATTCAAGGAATGGCAAAAGACTGTCATGCTTATGACCAAATGACAAACTGGCTTCTTGACCGCAGTGTAATCTGTGTCATGTCTTTCCTCCTGCAGGCTCTTCCCAGGCACCAACCCTCACCTCAACCAAAGGATGTACTTTCAGTAAGTGAGAACACGTCTGTTCTGTGCTATATGTGTGAAAGGGAAATTCCGGATGACAACGTTCGGACCCGATTCTGCGGGTGTCCAGACTTAATACGAGAAAATGTCTTTGGAAACTCACTTGATTTAATACAAATAATTAGGTATTTACTAGAAAAGACATTCGTCAGAGTTAAGACGTGCAACCTGATTGCATAAATTGCCAATTTGAAACTAGCTAACAGTTACCAAGTACTTATAGGAAATTAAAACACAAACTTAGTAATGGATCTTAAAACAGCTGGCGCTGCCCAGTGCAGGCCTGACAGATAGCAGGAGAAAAGTGTTTATATCATAGATGTGGAGGGGTGTAGATGTATTTATGCATAGGAAAAGTATGTGTTGGGCTGTTTATATAAGAAAGAATGGAGAGAACAGGAAAGAAGGGAACAGTGCTGATATATGAATGAGGCCAGAGACAAAGAAGTTGACTGCTGAAAGTCATGCATACTCATACACTCATACATACCTCATACAGAGAAAAAAGACTAAGAGGAAAGTTGTTTCTCCCTCTTTTTTCCTCACTCATGACATTCTTTCTCTTTTCTTCTTCCTCTCCTCCCTCGGTCAAACCCTCATCTCTCTTTTTCCCCAGAGAGGAGGTTACATAACATATTTCCAGCCCCTTCAACACACACACACACTCCAGCTACACCTCATCAGTTCCTGTCCCTCTCCTTGCACACACACACACACACACTTGTCAGCTGTGAAATATTTCCCCTGCAGATCTCTTCTGCTGGACATTGAACAGACTCTCGAGCGCGTTGAGAACCTTCTCATGCCCCGATTCTTCTCTCTCTCTCTTTTTACATTCTCTCCGTCGCTCTCTCGCTCCCCCCACCCCCTTTTTTCTCTCCTTTCATCTCTCAAACAAACACCCCGTTGCATTAATCAGGGGTTTTTTTTCCTGCCACCCTGACAATGGTTCTGTTTTACATCACTGATTGGGGATGTGACCCCCCTCACACACACACATACGCACACATGATTATACGCACATTCACCCCCTCCTCTTTCTCTCACTGCTCACTGTGTTTCCCAGAATGCAGCAGTCACAGAGAAGGGGCTTGGTGAAGGGGTCGCAGGGTGGGGTACAGGGGGTCGACACCAAGGTCAGCCATGTCAGATTTGGGCCCGAGGGTGGAAGGGTGGGTGGTTTCTCAAGAGTTGTAGGGGGATAGACAAAAGGTCTCTCTGACACCCACAGAAAAAAGATGCACGGCGAAGAGGCCGGATATCAATGACCAGTTTGACACCGGGTTTTGTGAGATCTACTGTTTCCACCGGGGGGTCGGTTGGGGATCTTTTGGGGGATGAAAAGTACAAGTGTACTGAGGTATAATGTGCTAGGAGAGGTTTAGCGACATTAGCATATTGACTTCTATATGAATGCCTTTCAGAGGCAAAAATTGTACTTGTTGCTTAACTACATTTGTCTGACAGCTATAATTAGCAGTTATAATCCAGATTCAGATTTCACACACAAAACATTGGCCACAGAGTATTCATTTAATGCATGGCTGTTACTTTAACTTTAATTGTATAGTTCTGACCATCAGTCACATTAGTGATAATAATGAAGTCTGTTAAAACTGTGTTTTTATTGAAGTGTGTTTAGTGTTGTAATAAACATATGACATTATGGCTAAAACTGCAACAGTAAAAAAGTAAAAAGCCAAGTTGAAATTAAATAGAATCTGTGTAAAGTGACACATCTGAATGCTGCTCTATCACAGATCACATTGATATATATAAAAGTGTCTCCTGAGCAACATGTGTCTGCATAACAATCAGCATCAGTGCAGAAGAGGACAAAATAAACATGCAGCCAGCCTTCAAAGTGACATTATTTGAGCTGGAGAGACTTACATGCATCACTGAGAGCTGGATAGAAAAAACACGACATACAACATAAAACATATACTTTATAGTTATTAAGTTAAAGTCAGCATGTCTGCACTCATAAAGGCCTGCGTGTGTGTGTGTGTGTGTGTGTGTGTGTGTGTGTGTGTGTGTGTTTTGTCTTATTATCTGACAGTGCTAAGTACTACGGGGGTTAACAGTAATTCACAAGCCTGAGCTGTCACACTACTCTTTCCATAATATCAGGGGGATTTGCAGTTTAATCCAGGGCGTCATTGGCAAGTTATTGAATTTAATTATGAAATAATATTTTGGTTACATCATGTTTCATTATTGTTGACTGGCAGTGCAATCGAGGATGAATTGTGTGCGTGTGTGCCCGTGCATATTGTGTGTGTTTGTGTGTGTGCATGAGTTGCTACCCTTAGCAAGTTTTTCCCATGCCTCATCCTATGCTGATCATCATGAGTTTAGCTAAACCTTTGAAAACCACAGCGAAGTAAAGCTGTGCTGGCTTTGTTAGGTGTTAGGCTGAGTCCACCACAGTCTGGGTGGCAGACTGAGGGCTGAGACTGACTCAGCTGAGAGCCTTGTGACTTGTGCGGTGTGCCCAGGCTCGGACGGCTTCAAGTCTCATCAACGGGTCTGATTGAGAGGCAGAGAGAGGCGGGGGTGTGCAGACTGGCACAGCGCTCGCTCAGACTTGGCACTGGATTCTGGATTTGGGGGCGAACTTCCTTCAACCAGGGCTGGCAGAGGAGGGGTGAAGAAGTAGCGAGGGTAGGTGAAGGGGCTGAATGGGTATCATATTTTGCATCTCTAAAAGGCAGCTCTGACAAAAAGAGAGGCGTCCGTTCCCCTCGCTGACCTGATAATGCACGGCAGGCCCCAAACGGGGGCGCCATGCTAATGAGCGCATGCGATTAGTGTGACATAGTGAGCTAGCAGTGGGGAGGGAGGGGAGGGTTAGTTGGGGAATGGGAGGGGGTGTCGATTGGCTCTTAATGAGAAGTGAAGGGCCCCCCTTTCCCAGCAGTAGCCCCCATGGGCTGGTGTTTGAGGGGTCATTTTGGGCTGAGCTGCAGATTAATAATGGACCACATACTAGCAGATAGAGAGGTGGTGGGGGGCAGTGTGGTGGTAGTGGGGAGGGTTAACTAAGACAAAAGTAAAGCTGTGGAAAAATGCTAATTCACCATTGGCTCGGCAAAGAGAAGTGGTGGTGGTGGGGGCGGCGGTGGGGCAGGGAGAGGGCGACGACAAAGAGGCAGGGAGTGGAGGTGGAACGAAAGGCAAGAGTGTAGCGTGCGAGAGATATTTTGGGAAGGGGGCTTAGTGTGTGTGTATGTGTGCGCGCGTGCATGAGTGTGGGCACGGCTAAAAGCTGGAAACAAAGGCAGCTAGCGAGGCCTCGGACCCCGGGGCCTCTAGCACACAGAAACTCAACCCCCTGTTGCATGCTGCTCTGATTTAAAGTCTGAGAGCTCATGATAGATTTAACCCAGAGACTGTTGGACAGTGACATAAACAGTCAAACAGCTCCCAGTCGCCTCTAAAAGGTCCAATATGTAAATGCAGCACAGGGCCTCATGTTGCAATGCTGGCTCTCCTCCGCTGGCTTAACACTGATTTATTTGGAAATGTGTTATTATGAGTGTTATGCGAGAACGAGATTATAAGTTTCACATGTGCATTGAGACTAACAAACATGTTTGTTCACAGAGCAGTCAGGGTTATTATAAATTATTGATTCAAAGAGCTGCAGAAAATAGTTTATGTAAAAGGAACACTTTTCAGCAAAATACAGTGGAGTGAAATACTGTGGGACCCAGATGTAGACAGTGATACAATAATGGGCAATATAATGGTAGGGGAAACACTGCTGTTTATCTGTAATATGAGAACATTTCTTATCAGCCAATTGCCATATTGTTTTCAGACAAGTAACTTGCATTACCCACCAGCAGGAGTGTTTATTGATGCAAATTGGTGATGTGCGTTAGTTGGTAGTTGTAGATTTAGTACCTTGTGAGCGAAAGCAAATGCAAAGGCTTCAATTTCCAAAATATTTGCGTCTTTCTCCTGCACAGACCGCCCAGTTTTATGAAAACACCATCTTTCCAGCATTGAAATACGTCTTTAATTTAAGTTTCTGGCCCTTTGCTGATGTTCCTCTCGGTTCTAAAGAGTGCAACAGGTTGCAATTACATGTCTGAAGGTCTCATTGTGCTTTTAGTGTGGTAAGTGGACGATGCCAGGAAGAGCTGCATGCCTTTGTTGTACTTTCCTTGCCATTGTGGTAGAGCAGACCAAAAACTCAATCATCCTTAAGGAGCCACACACAGTTGGTGAGACCGCAGACTGAGAAGTATACACCAGGTTCTAGCACATGACCAGAAAGACATAATTGTGGGGATTGAAGACCCTGATGCAAAGGTCATGCAGATGCTTTACCAAGAAACAGCTGTTTGACCTGCTGGGTGTCATGGGATCAAACTTTTTGGCTTTCAGTGGCTGTATAGTGCATAGATGTATTAACAAAGCCTGGATACCACATGATGATGCCCCTTTTACTTTTATGAGAGTTGCACATGTTTTTTTAGGATTCTTAGTTTTTGGGCTCATAGAGTATAGATACTATAGTTGCCTGAGTAGGTCAGGTAAAAGCATGTATGTTATGTATTCAGCATTTTACATTACAATTACATTACAGTGCTGTGATCCTGCAATTCAGGGTGAAGGCATTTCATCAAAACCCTCTAACTTGGTATGGTGTCTTTAACCACTCAGCCAACATGAGTATCAGTTTACCTGCCTCAACATCATGGCAAAAATCTACATGTATGTGATTTGTCAAAGCTCATTTTCTGAGAACAAGATGTTGTTTGTTAACCGCCAAACATAGATCAGCAAACTATCATGTAACTGTCTTATAGTCCTCACAGAGTGCTGACAAATAAATTGTCTCACGGTTTTTGCTTTCCATTAACATGTTGAAACCTCCAAGACCAAATTTTGGCCTCACTAAGGCTGACGCTGACGAAGGCTGAGTACTGTAGGTCCTGCAGACACCCATGCAGCCAGAGGAATAGGAGGTGGTCTTGCATTCCTGCTGCTTTCAGGTGGTTCCAGTGTGGTTTCTGTTGACCCACTTTCCCTCCTGTCTGCGGTTTAGCAGCAGCGAGAATTCACACCCTGGGAATAGCTGGCAGCCATGGAGGGAGGGATGGTGGAAGAGCGGACTACTGTAAGAGTGTGATTAATGAGCGAGTGTTATGGCAGCACCGCAAAGAACAAAGGGACTAATCTACAGCACATGGAGAGTGGAAAACACTGCACATACCAAAAGGGTGGATCGAAAAAAACACACCCACGTCTGCTGCTTAGTAATAGAGCTGCGGACATGTTGGAGGTGAATATTTGCCCGCAGTGTTGCATAATGTAAACTGCACAGAATGTTCCTGCAGCTTCAAAGTGTCAGCAAAGAAACATCTATTTAAAAATCTCCACAGTGGCATTAACTACGATGATCTCTGGATGAAGTGAATGTGTGCACGGACACATTTATTGTTGTGTGTGAATGCAGGTGTGTGTCAGGCATTGATTAATGTCCGGGTACGATGGCATGGTTAATCTGGTGGGCTCAGGCTTCAGGCGTCTGTCCTTTCTACTGTCTGTGACAGGTGTTTGAGTGCGTGTGTGTGTGTGTGTGTGTGTGTGTGTGTGTGTGTGTGTGTGTGTGTGTGTGTTACCACAGAGAAAAGGCAGGCTCAGTCACTCACCTCACCCATAAATCACACACTAGGGCTAATTGATTCAGCTCTGGTTCTTACGCTGCTTCCCCACCAAATCCTTAAAGAGGCGTCCAGGCTGCTTTTTAACAGAGTGTTGGGTTCTGTTATGCAAGCCTCTATAAATTGTTCATACTCTCTTCAAAAGACTCCACAGAGAGGCAGCTGATTTATGACCTCTGGCCACCAGCTCTAGAAACCTTCCACACAGCTGAGCTTTTTGTTAGACTGCGTTTAGTGAATGTATGGTGGTGCTGTCTTTTAACACCACAATGGTATATTAAGTAGTAGGTGATCTATGGTCTTTAATCTGGGATCATTATATCCTTGTCAAAACCCATCACCCATAATACATTTCAGCAGCATACAGTTTTGTTGGTGATTCAGGTGTGTTGTGCCAGTATTGCCTATTATAGCCTTAAGCTGCTAGCCTCAAACTGAGATGAGGGTTATAGAGGTCTGGTGAACTTCTTTCTAGCTCCACACCTTCTATTTATTTTCATTTTCAAACTTGTCTTCAGGCCCAGCCAGTGCAAACTCAAGTGACATCACTCTATCAACTTGATTTCAACTTCAACGGAACTTTTTAAAGATAGATAGTCAACCAGATACATTTAAAAGACTAGACTCGAATTTGAAAGACTTAGGAGTTTATTAGGGATGGGAGATTCTTTTCACACTATTTGCTCTTTTAGAATTCTGTGACACTCTCTTATAATGCAAACAAATTCTACAGCTAGTGCTGCCCGCCCCACAAAACCGTTCTGTAGTGTATTACCAGTCATTAGTTTACATTAATGCAGATGAAGTATTAATTTTAATGTACCGATTAGCATCTTACCTGTGTGTAAGAAGGCTATGTCTGCTCAATACAATGTTACAGAAATGTCACTGACAGACAGTCTGTCATTCTTTGAGGGCAAGTAGCAGATGCCCCACATACAGTCTTGTGCTGCATTCATGTGTTTTCGGAATACATATGAAAAATATGAGAAATTAAATACAACATGCTTACTTTTGGCATTCACCATGTTTCACCATTGTGACTTCCAGCTCATGTGCACACTTCAGTCAGAAGAATGACCACTGGAGGAAACTGTTCATGCACCATTGGCCTTGGCTGGCCGCTGTCTTGACTCGAGTTGGAATTAACTGGTCCTCGTTCTTTCATTCAGTGCTGTTGCTGCACTACATTAGGGCACTCTACAGATTCATGAGGACTTGGACATTCAGTAGACTGAACTGGTACAGTTAAGAGTTGTTTAATTTTTTCTCAGTTTTGCTCATCAGTAATGTTTATAAGACAAGAAGGGCCCTGATAATAAATGTTATCAAGGTTTAGTATTATAGTAAAAGTTAGTGCTGGGCCGTTAACGGTGTTAACGTGCTGCGTTAACGCGGGATTCTTATCTTACTATTCACTGAGTTGGGTCTATACAGTGAGCAAGGCACCAATTTCACTTTGTTGTTTAAGCGCGGATGTATACCTGGTCGAATCATGCGGAGGGGGCGTGAACAAGGCGGAAGCTGGTCTGCCTGAGTGACTGGAGTGATTGGCTCAAGCCGTGTCACAAAGCTGCTGACTGTTAATGGTCTTCTTCATGACCTCTAATGTAGGCCCACAGTTCAGTTAGGGTCATGTTATCAGAGGCTGCGCCCTCTGCTGTTCATTCCAGTTAGCAGGAAAAAGCTTTTTCCACATGGAGACAGAACCTGTGTTCCTAAATGTCTGTGTTTAACAAAATAAAAAAAAGTTAAACACCACAGTAAATCTTATGGAACATTATTTTTCTTTACCAAATATTATAGTAGAACAGCTTTCTCAAGCAGTTTGTGATGCATTTTCATCATTTAGATAGATAGATATTATTTTGAATGTCTTTGGCAAAATTCAAATCTATAATTTTAATCTAGATTAATCTAGATTAACTACAGGATTGCAGTGAGATTAATCTAGATTAAAAAAATTAATCTATGCCCAGCACTAGTAAAAGTACAGGCAAGGTTTTTTTTTACTCTACACTTTAGTAAGTATATCACAGCCTCTGCTGCGCCTTTTTCAAATCTGTTGCTCACAAGGCCCCCATCTTTCAGAATGTGTAATGACACATTCTCTGGAGAACACTTTAAAATCATATTGATTAAGATTTTTAAGATTGTTTTTTACCTATTGTGGAACCAAATGGAAGCCATTGGTTTCCCTTCCTCTACAGCATTTGTTACCTTATACAGAATAATTGTGGACCACGCTGATCAATTACACAACTCAAACAAGTTTCAAAAGTCTGCTAATATATTTTTGTAATAATCAATAGCAGGCCGGAATGATAAAATTTGTTTGCGAAATAGTTAGCAGTGTTATGATTATCAAATACACAAAGTAAAACTTGTAAGACTGCTTGCCAGTCCCTTAAGGACACATCTTGAGTTTGGTAATATTGTATGATGTGTTGTGAGGTTTCTCTGGCGGACTCTTTGGAGTTCTGTTTTGTCTGTGGGTCCAGTTGGAAGCGTTCAACAGTCTGGCAGAGAATGAAAGAGCTCTCTGGTTCATCCCTGATGCTCCCCAGCCGCCGTCCGTCCGACTCTCTCCGCAGGCCTCCGTCTCCAGCCCTCCCCGGTGGGCTTAGACCTGCTCAAGGTCCCCTCTGTGATGTGGGCTGCCCAATAAAAGCCAATGCTAGATGGATTCCCAGGAACCAGCTTCCCCTCTGAGTCTTTATCTTTCACAGCATTGGCTGAGGGCAAGGGCTGCCAGAGAGGGAGGTTTCACTCTGCTCACACAGACCGTCTTGCTCTTTGCCTCTTCTTGGCCGTGGCAATGAGTAGAAGGAGCTGAAGGAGCTGCAGAAGTGTCCATAGATGGGTTTTCATCTCAGCCTTTTTTTATATTCCAATCAAGAAGGAGTGAGTGGAATGGATATTGATTTCCCCCAAATATTCCTCAATATTTTTAAAATGGTTTATAAGTTCATTTTTGTAACCCAATCTCAAAACAATAATCCATTGCCATATTGGTCATATTGTCTCGGACAGCTGAGCCAGTATAAAGCCACAAATGTAATACTTACAAGACTGTAGCTTTGGAGGACACCCAGTTTATTGTTTAACTCAGACTGCTGAAGCCTCAAATTATCTTCGGCTGAACTTCAGAATTCATTTTTGCACAGAAACTTAGTTTTTTGTCCCCAATCTCTTCCACTGTAGGGTGCGAACTGTTCACAGCCAACATGGAGAGAAGGAATTATTCTAGCAACCAGTAACTTTTTCAGCATTCACATGGCGTGTGAGTATTGTATTTAGATAAAAAAATTCAAACCCACCCAACTCTGGGTGGACCATGTGTGGGGCATATTTTATCAACCCTGGCTCATGAACAGCTTTTTCTGATATTTAATGCCAGGGTTTTTAGCCATGCTTGTGGTGTGCATCTACCAGTCTTTCGGTTTTGTTGGTTAACCACCATTTAGTCCAGAGTCAGACTGAAATTTTTATCAACTACTGGATGGATTACTATGAAATGTGGTACAAATATCCATGGGGCCTGGAGGTTGAATTTTCGTCCAGTGTCATGATCAAGTTAAATGTTTCATTCATAACCATTAACACTCTAATGACCAAATACCTGCAAAACTAATGGCTGTTCCATCATCCTTAGTGCTAATTGGCTAGCATGCTAACATGCTACACAAAGTATGTTAGCATTGTCATGGTAAGCATGTTAGCATGCTGACATCAGCATTTAGCTCAAAGCATCGTTTCACCTAAGTACAACCCCACTAGCATGGCTGTGGACTGTTAGTCATGGGACACAAACTACAGTCATAACCCAAAAAATACCTGTTTGAACCTGAAAATGAGAATAACAGTTATCCTTGAGGGATTCTAAGCCAAGACAATTTTGAATTGTTTTAAATAGCAAGGCAGTAAGAAAGGAATAGGCCTACATCTGAACTGTCATCTGACTTTATGAACTCAAGTGAGTCTGAAAGCATATTTGCAATACTTGTTAAATGTAATGCTGTTTTTCGCAGTCATTCAGAATATGCTATCATAAGTCGTTAGAATTCCTCCTTGTGTCTTTTGGCACACTGAAGTTCTCTGATGCAACCTGATGACAGTAATGAATGCGTCTGAGCATGTAGGTGCAGAATTATACATGTTTGCATTTACATCAGCCCAACAGCTGCACCAACTGATTCACGCTGAAACAGGAAAAGCCTTATATAATACATTACACACAGTAAAAGATTAACGTGCAGCACCAAGTTAATCTATAGCACAAACACAGACACAGAAACAGGTGTTCACACAAACATAAACACAAATCTACACTGAGGACTGAGTTGAAACAGACATGCATTTGTGTAAAGCTGCGCACATGCAAACACGTGTACATCTATATATATTTAGGACACACAAGCATAACAAATCTAAACTGAAGTGCAGGCTAGTCTGTCATATAGAAAAACATGAATACACACTCACGCACACACATACCCGGACAGAGTTCACCCAGTCATTCCATCCTTGCGGCAGTGAAGCTGTTTTTCCATCGCTGGGCTCTTAGCGTGACATGGTGATCCAAACAGCAGTGAAATATTACATGGGCCGGGGTTATTAAAACTGTTATTAGCATGGCCAATTGGGGCTAAACAGGACCTGACTGTCACCCTAATGACAGGGTGGCTGAGGGCTGGGAAAAGGGGGGAGGTGGGCTGCTCAAACCTCTGACCATCATCAACCAAACAGCCCCAATGGATTCCCCACCACTAACATCCATCCACCACCAACCGCCCCTATCCCTCCATGCTCTCATAACTCTCTGGATCCTCTGCTGCATGAGACAAATAAAACTGTGGTATTGACATAAAAAGCCACAGATACACATGGAGACATAGGAAAACACATACAGACACTTCTACACAAATAAATACTGACATATGGATGCACAAATATGCATATAAAGGCACATTCTCATACAAATAAACATATGGTCATGGATAAATAAACACAGAGATTTAGGAGTAATCTGTTTTGAGTCTCATTTCATTCTCCAGTATTATTGGCATGTCTGTTTATTGGAAAGAAAAAGCACATTTTCTTCTTTTATATCGTACATCAGATTATTCTGAGCTAGAGATTTTGAATGCATGATTTGTTAGGCCTATGTAACCAGTTGTGCAAAGCAGAAGATATGTACTTGAAAACAACTGTGAGGCACATGTGCTTTACATTTGATGCTTCTTTATTCTTCAAATTTGCGACGAATCATGCTTTGGTCTCTAAACTGATGCATTGTTCTAAGTAACTGTATATAAGAGAGAGACTGATCCTGTCCTACGAAAAGAGATGCATAGAATAGATTTGTAACTTTAAGGTTATCTATGGAACTTCCCGCACATTAATATAGCAGAAAACCACTGTTTGCTATGTAAAAATATAGTGGAGTAATGGCGTCCAAAGCAGTGAATGAAGTCACACTTAGTGTGTGTGTGTTGTAATCCGAGCTTCTCTGTCGTTTGCTGTGGTGAGCTGGCACAGCCATGTGTGCGCATACGTGCTTGTGTGTATTCCACTGGTTAACTTGTTGCCACCGCTTTGCATTGCACTCATACGGTGGTTACCGGTGGTATCTGGATGCCGTAGTTGTAGCGCCAGGCACCTTTAAAATATTAAGCAAATTTGTGCGACTTCTTTCAAAAACATGGGGGAAAAAAGGTAGTAGGCAACTTTGCATGAAATGTCTTGCAAATTACAAAATATTTGTAAAACGTGACAAGAAAAGTATCTTTAAAATAAGCTAAAAATGAGAGAGAATCATTAGAAAATGTTTAAATAACCAAGGAAAACTACCCAAAAAACTATATTTTTGATTATCATAATTATCAGAAATTATTGTGTTATTTTAGCACTTTATCAGATATATTTCTGTTTTGGTTCTTTTACTTTTCTTTTCATTTTCTTTTGGCTAATTTCAGGGAATTTTCTTGGAACTTTTCATTAATTTCTTGCAAATTGTCTTAATTGTTTTTGCCTTCTTTCTATGTTTTTCAAAGAAATCAAGGAGTTGCTCATAACCATCAGTCTCTATTAAATTTAGCTAAATGTAACAAAATAAAGACTAAAGTTAACACATGTTGGGCTAACGGTTAAGATGCATTTCATATTTCTTTAGCAACCGTAGTTCTAACTCCTCTCTTACTCCCCACATACACCATATCTATCAAATAAAGACAAGGTGCCCAAAAAAAGAAAAGCTATAAAAAAGAATTTGTTAATACAATTCTGCCTTGCCTCGGATCTCTGTTTTTTTCCACATGATTACTGTTTTACCCAAAATGCACCCAACCCTGCAATCTGTAACATCCTGTTTTTTTTTCTACCAATATCTGCTTTATGATAATAATATGAAAGACTTCCAAAAACACCAACGTGTATTTACACAAATCGCTCAAAAGCCAATAGGCACGTATCAAATATCTCTTTCCCTCCTACTCAGCTCTGTGTGCCCCATCTCGCCCACCTCTGTTTCCCCCCTCTCTCTCCTCACAGACTGAGCCCTGCAATAAACCTACTGAATATCCCAAAAACACACACAGTGCACAAAACAGAGCCGGAGCCCAGCGGTGGCCCGATGCTGACCAACTACAGCGGGGTTCAGCTGGAGCCAGAGAGACCACTGTGGTTATCAACATGTCTTAGTATCCAAAACAGAGTCATGCTCCACCCCCCACCTACCCCCACCCCTTCCTCTGAGCCTCCACCACCGGCGCAAATCCATTCAGATATCCAAACACACAGAGGATATCAAAACTTAATGCACCCTCAAACTTTCTAGATGGTTTTATTGACTTAAAGCCTTAAATTAAAAGACAATAAATCAAGTATTTTTCCACTTTAACTGTACATATAAGCAATGGAATCAGTAAATACTTACAACTGGTGAAAATAAGAAGCCAAAAGGCCAGAACACAAGTTTATACACCAGTTTGCAATCAGCAGAGTGATTCCCACTATTACTTAAATCGCCATTATAACCAAATGCTAACAAGTGAGTCTTACAAACCACAAACTTCCTTGATTAGATTATTTTGTTGGATGATTATCACAGATACAATGATGAGCACATGAAATTTTAATGTAATTTACATGAATTTAATTGTAGCTGGTTAAAGGGGAACTAATTTAATCCACTTTATCTACTGATTGGTAGTTTAATCTTTAATAAGGAATCATATTTAATAAATTGACCATATGTTTTGTGAAGTTACTATTAACTACAGCTTTAAAATAAATGGAATATTTTCCTCCAAAATCTAGAGTAGCAGAAGTTTAATTAGTGCCTTTAATGGAAACACTCAGTATTTCAGCAGTTATCCACCATTGCATTTATCACTTTCACATATTATGTTGAAATATGAATGAGCTATACATGTTAAAAGTTTTTTATTTAAGATTTATGATGGAGTATATAGACCGAACAACAATGTTTGTTTTCAGTAACTTTTGGGTAGAAAGTCATGGCCTTAATTGTTTTTAGTAACCTTAAAATATAAAAATCTATATCAGTGTACCCTATATTTAGAATATTTTACTGCTTTACCTAGCCATGAGGGAAGCCCTTTCTCTGATGAACTAAGGCCAAATCAATTGACAAAAACATATGAGTTGTTGGGCTACAGCTGCCTTGATTGGGTAGTGTGTAATGTAAACCAGAGAAAATGTTCCAAATATAGCACACACTTAACTGATTTAATTTGATTTAACTGATTCATTTCTTTTTAGGTGGCTAAAATAGGTTTTGCTTAGGCCCCCATCAGTGCCGATAGATTTGGTTCATCAAAGACAAAATCAAAGCAACACAGTACATAGAATAAGCACAGCAGAAATGTCAGATAGGTCAAACCACCATGTTTAACTATTTATCTTTAAATGTTACAATTACAACTAGAAATGACAACAGAGACAAGTTTGCCAATTTCACATATCTTCACAATGCAAATCAATTGCCAGTTGTCTACTTGGAAGTGATTGTTGCTGTTAATGTGACGTCATGGTGATTTGGTCCATACATGTAAAGTTTTACCCTGTCAAAAACATCCTCTTATAATTATGAATTTAATTAAAAACTCAAACATCGGCTACTTGGATTAATAGGAGTGCTTTCCAATTGAAGGTATGAAAAACGAGCTAATATGAAAGGGACTGAGTACATGGACTGCACATTTATCCACATTCAAGCATCCATCTACTCATTTGTCCAAACATGCAAAAAAGACAGACCGAAAGACTATTTCCAGCGCAGGCTCCCTCTGTCTCCTATCAACACATGGAGTGGGTTTGAACCAACAAACAAGAAGTCTGCTCTATGAAATACGAGCCCAAAAACAAAGCTCTCCCTTCAGTGGAACCCCCAACACACACACACACACACACACACACACACACACACACACACACACACACACACACACACACACACACACACACACACACACCTTAGTCTTAACCACCCCCATGATACACTCGTTCTCTCAAGACCCTTCACCTTCTCCACTTCGAACAGTTAATCACACACATGGGGTTGGGGGGAGTTGGGGTGACACAGGGGCAACAGTGAGTTGTGGCCCTCGGACAGTCACCACTGACAGAGCTGGTGAATGCGTGCGTTTGCACGTGTTCTCGGATCTCTTCTGAGATTTACCCACAATCCCTTGCCTCCTCTGTGTTTTTCTGCCCTCGGTAATGGTGGCTGTCATGGACAATCGCTTGAGCCGGCCGCTGATTTACTCCAGGTGGCGCTTTGGCTATTGTCCAGCTCAAGGAGCTGCCCTGACCCTTGACCCCTGACCCGCAGGGTCTGCCCTGTGCCCTAACCAGAGGACAGGACTGGAGTTGTTGCTGAGGGGAGAGGCGACATGGGGATTAGACCAGACGTAGTGGTTTGTGTGTGGAAACGGATACTCCCACAACTCCAGAGCCCCCGACCTCACAACTCACAACCAATTCTGATTTACATGTGTCTTAACAGTGTTGGAAAGGGAACGCTGAAGAGGTTTAACAGTCACTGCTTGTAATACAGTATGACCCACATGAAGTAGTTTGTTTTATACTACTGTATGCCTGTATGCAAGACTGAGTATGACTAAACTTTCAGCAATATGGAAAAATACTTGCTTTCGTGATTTTTAAGTCAAACTCTCGTTGTCCACTTTCCAGGTACAAATGTAGTATCTGATGCATTCCAATACATCAGCAACAGAAGCTGAACATAAATATAAGCTATATATAAGCTTTGTAAAGGTAGAACATGTGGCTATTCGACAAGTTTCATTAGATTTTATGGGTGTACCTCATGAAGTGGCCAGGGAGTGTATTTTAAGGTTTTGAATATCAGCACTTTAATCAAGAGAACCAATACTGGTCTATAAACTATCCAATCAAAGTCCACAGTACATTTGGTACCTGTGAGCACAAGCAGACAGAGCGGCAGCTATAATGAAGTCTTGGTGGAGTTCAGTAATTAACTCGTCACATGTTACATGTTTCAGGTAGATATGTCCACAAGCTTTCTCAAACAACAGATGCTACATAAACATGCGATGCTCCTTCAGTCTGTGACACTGCTGAGCTCTGCCGTCTGCTCACAGAAATGTATCTCTCTCCACTTCCAAAACTTTCTCTTGTATTGGCGTTTAGTTGTACATGAATTTTAGATGTTTACTGTTGGCTAATGTTCATTAAAGGTGGTATATCTGAAGCTCTACCATGGGGGGTTTATGATTTGAGAGACAGTCCGTATCAGGTTTGTTCCAGAACATTACATGAGCAGCGCCACACCGCCAAAGTAAAATGCATGTTGCTCTAAAATATAGTTGAAATCTTGATGTTAGTGTTCTGACTGAAATACTATGTATGTGTGGGTTGTTATTTTCAGGGGATGTTTAATCTTTAAATGTTAAATTTTCTGTGGCTGGGGGTCTCTCAAGCAAAACATTACCAAAAGAAGGAGCAATGCCATCATAGCAGACAGTTTCTCTCAGTGAGAATTCCTTCAGTGTTTACTGATCAGGAGGTTTTTTTTCCAGGAGCTGAATTATCCACAGAGGTCTTTTTCCCTTCAAAGCAAACAGATGAGGTGAACACTGAATAAAGCAATTTCATGTTAAAAATCAGTGTTGGCTGGTCGTGGAGGGGATGATAGCCCAGCACCTGCTGCTCACCTTGTTCATGGATAACTTCAGATCCAGGCCTTCAGGAGGTTTTGATTGGCGGCTGAATTATGTGCCATGGTTGCCTTCTCTCCAAAACAAATAAACCAGGTGTTTAAAACCAGTAAAAACACTAAATAAAGCAGTTTCATGTTAAATATCAGTATTTCTCCAATGCTATTCAGCCCGTCAGGGGTTGGAGATGAGCTACTATAAACGTTTGCTCAGTATGTTTCTCTGATAACTTACAATCCAAATGTCTGATGACTAAATTTTTCAGTCAATTAGAATATATAGTTAAAAACAACCAAGATCTAAAAAGAGTATCATAAAAGTGTGGCTTAAAACTCAATAAAAGTCAATTCATAATAATTTCTTGCAGATAACCACAACTCTTACACATGCGCAAAGGGGACACTGACAGGCGATTGTGACCACATGATACGGACCATGTTCTTGATTAAAATTACAGATTTCTCTTGGTTTGAACATGAATCGAAACATTTTGTAAGTACAAAACTCATCAATATATCACATTGGTCTAGTTATCTTTTAATGCTTTACTGTGGAAATGTTAGTTATAGCTTTCAGACACATTCAAATTCAGAAATCAATGAATAATAAATCCTTGTGAACTAATATAACAACTTGTTCTGAGATCATTCTGTGTAGTATTAAAAAGAATAAACTCCTAAGAGATTTTTCTGCAAGAAGTAGGACCAATGTCCCAGTAATTTATATAGAAAAAATGGGGCTTCCTCAGCATGCTAGTTCAGAACTTCATAAACAGTTCTTAAACAAACGTTTGTGATCTAAAGTCTTATAATGGCCAAAGTGAGACAGTCAGGTTAGTGAGGGATGAAGGAAAAGATTATCACGCTCGGCAGAACAGAACAGAAAGTGTTGGTGGCGGTCACAGACGTGACCCTGTTAAGTTTGTCAGGAGCAGTATATAGCCATATGACCAGATGTACAGCACATATAACAGCTGACATTTGCACCACCCAAAACACCCATGGCATGCTTAAATATAGCTTGGGTGTGGAACACATACATGTTATGACTGACATGATAATACCACTGTATATGATGACATACACACATATTGTACATGTCAGTGTCCACAGGACAAAGGTGAATATACAAGATTTGTGTACCACTTTATAATACTACATACTTGGTATGAGGGGTTTCTACAACAACTCTGCAACTTTGGATAGCAGCTTGCAGAGCTTTTCTTCCTCAGTAGAACACTAATTTGACCTCCTACATTTAAATAAAATCCCAGCCTGTTCACAATTTCCTTTGAATGGGATATTTTTGTACTCTTTCCATACACACACACACACACACACACACACACACACACACACGTCGGAACTGTGTGTGATCCAGGCTATATATAAATGTCCTGCGTACAGCCAGGTGGTTGGTGCTCGGTGGTACATGCACGGTGTTGGTACACGAGCAGAGCTGATGACAGAGAGCAAGCAGACAGACAGCAGCTGTCACTCTGGCTCAGTTACAGCCAAACACCACCAACACTGATACACCTCACCAATACCTTAAGGTCCGTGTCTGGGTCATGGAGCTGCAGAGTTCACTGTGGCCTTTAACTCCAGTCTGCCCTTCTCACCCTTTGTTTGATTGTGTTAGATGAAATCCAGTATGGATACAGATTTATTGTAACTGGCTCTCCAAGATATTATTTTTAGCTGTATACTGTGAATTTCAATTCAATTCAATTTACAAAGACCCTTTTCACAAATTACAATTTGCCCCGGACACTCCTCTGTCCTGGGACTGTCTAATGTTTTCCCAAATATGTTTTGACTCACCATATTTTGACACTTTTCGTTGCATCTTGATGCAAAAAGGGTCGGTGAAAAGTCAACCCATCTGAGTTGACCCATGTCACTAAGAAGGGGTCAGTGGTTAGGTTTAGACAACAAAACTGCTTAGGGTTAGGAAAAGATTGTTTTTGAGATTAGGGACACAAACACCAGTCTTCTGCATCAAAGTCCTGTGTTTGTTGGACCCATCCACCTCTCTACCTGCCCTAAGCAGACTACTGTTTATAATATGGTCATATCTCTAAATGCCTACTGATGCTATGGATTGTTTTTACACTGGAATTGGTTAAAAGCCTTGTATATCTCATACAGACGCTAAAGGGTGCCCTGGCATCATAATAGTGATGCGAGGGACACTAGCAATTGCAATATACAGCCAAACATGTTATGGGAATTATAAAGACAGACTTTGTCTCTGACTTTATATTACCACTCAGCTGCTGATACATTGCTTGACACGACATAACATTTTATATCTCCCAAGCTGTAGCTCGTTACTGGGAAAAGTCATCCAGCATAGAAAGTGCTTATTTTTTACATTTTCATTTTATGGGGGGATAAAGGAAGAAAAATGGGTTGAGCTACCACACCAAGAAACTGAACAGAAAGTGTGAGAAAAACAGCAAAGTCATGGACCTGATTGACTTATTTGTAGAAATGCTACACTGTTAAGATACTCTATCTCTATCAACATCACAATTAATGCTAAAAATGTATCAAAAGTAAAAGTATGCAGAGAATGATCCCTGAGCGTGATACTATAATACATAGTTATGCATTTATATGTAAGTAGCATTTGATTGTTTTAGTGCATTGGTTGTTTTAACTATTTTACATACTCTTCGCTAATTTGATGCATATGCAGAATTACAGTATTTCTCTTGGAATTGTAGTGGGGTGCAAATTTAAAGTAACACAAACTATAAATACTTACTGACTTACTCTAAATTTGTATTGAATGTGTAAATCGACTTTGTTACGTTCCACCACTGATTTGATTGGTGAGATCTTAGAAGTGCAGTACAATTCGACAGTGGTAAAGCTGTAACATCAAAGACGGTTTTTCTTATCACAGTATGCAGGACTGAATATAGCCTACAAACCATAGGAAACATGTTTTATATTTCTTCTACTTTCCCATGCTATAAATGATAGTTGTATTTTGTGAAACACCACCCTGATTTGCTCTTTATTTATTATATTTTTTTCCCTGTGCTTATAAAAATGTACTGCCTGGATCCAGTTTTCCCCCCTGAGATTATTAAAATTTCATTTCATCTTCTTGGAACTCATGATTTAAGTAATTTATGAATTTTTGAAAGCGACATTTAGTGCTTTTAGGTTACCATCCTCACATTTTACGATCCTTCCCTGACCAGACTGCAAACCAGCACTTAACCCAACACAGGCCTTCGCCAAAGACCAAGGCTGTAATTCAAAAGCCCCCCCTGTGTGTTAGTTATATAGGCTATCCCCCAGTTTACTTCCCTGTTCCGCGTGACTGGCATGGCGTAGACATGGTCCGTCTGTCTGACGGGCTCCGGTTGCACTGACAATATAAACCTGCTGGAGCTGGGGAGATATAACAGAGCAGTCACACAAACGTTAAGCATATACTCACATATAGCATATAATGGTTAGGTCTTTCTGTTAATGTCATGTAATGTGTAGTCCATGGACTTTTCTGGGTTAAATAAAGATATAAACATTACACAGATCTACACACATTTAGACAAGAGAGTTTCACATAGAAAATGAAAGAGAGAGGGAATGTGGAGGGTTATGAGAGAGGACGTCTGGAGCAATAAAGGCTGGTACCAGCGTTCAGGGTTTAAGGGCCAACAGGGCTTCGGATATGAATCTTGCCCAAGCACGGCAACCTCTGACCTTCCCCCAGAAGTCCCATAGGGGTGCAGTGCAGTTATTGTCTTCATCTTTCTGCCCAACTCTCCCTGACCTCCTCTGTCTTCCATCTGCACAACTCCATTACGTCCATTTATTTCATCGCTACAACTCTCCGCACATAAACTGCTCTTTTTCTCCTCTCCGCTCTATTCACTCTGTCGTTCCCGTCCATTCATGGCTCCAAACAGAGCCATCGATTCATCGGCCGGACATGACCGTATTGTGTTAGAATGCGAGGATGAGAAAGGGAGAAAGACAGACAGAGTATGCTTGGCCATTAGGGCGAAACTGAAAAGCAGAGAGTGGTCCTGGGGTCAGCGTGGAGGACATAGGACGGGGGTAAGTGGGATCAACATGGGACCAACTTTAGATCGTACTGCAGGACATTTGGACCTTTTCAGGCAACTGATGCTATGGTTCAAAAGGACTCCATGCTGATTTAACACCCATCAGTCATCCACTGTAAGCTGGAACAGAATTGACATTACATGTCATGGGAAAAGGTCTCCTCTCTATGCTAATTTAACACCCACTTCTCATCCATGAGCTAACTAACAGAAACAAATATTTCACAATATATGTCAAAAGGAGAAGGCCTTCAGGGGTTCTTGTAATCTCTTTCTAACACCCTTCATACTTACATTTGTCTCCATGCTCTTTGTCTGTTTAGTCTGTTTCTAATGGTTTTGTATTATTTCAACTGTTAGCTGCATGATTTCATTGATGTTTTTATCGGCCCCTTGCTAAACTCAGTGATATGTCATGGGAAAAGCCCCTTCCAGGGGTCTTTTCAGACAATTACAGAAGGGAGCCGAAGAACAGAATTCAAGTCACTGGCGAACGTATGGAAATGATTACAGTACAAAGACTGTTGTTGTCAGGATGTGAGCAGCAGCTAGCTTCAACAAGACAGCACTGTCCAACAGGAAGATGTTCCAGCGAATCTGTGCGCGCTGCAATGCTTAGTCTTACGCTGATTAGATTACTTTATTTGTACTACTAAGTGAAATCCTTCCTGGATACACACACACTCAGCTCTTCTACAGGGTCAGGGAACTGGGGTGACAATGCACTGAGCACCCAGCAGGGTGTCAGACCTATACTGCATGTAAGGATAAAAGCAACCAACTTTTTTTTTTTTTTTTTTCAAATTGTAAGCTCTCCAGCACTGCAGTGATCTTCAGGCCCGGAGGGAAATCCCAAGCTTTCTGTCATTTCGGCAGCCGACACTTTTAATCATGACATCACCTCTCCACATGACAACAAGCAAAGCAAGATGTAACCGGATGACCCTTTAGCTCAGGGACTATCAGCGATGTTCTTGGCCTCTTTCTTCCCTTTCTCATCCAACTCCTTCAAGACTTACTCCTCTTTCCCCTCAGGTCTCCTGGGACCTTCAAATCGCAGATGAAGGGTTAAGAAAGGAGTAAGCTCATAGTAAGGGTGATGTATTTGTGGCTGGAGCCTAGCAGACTAAAATTTTGTCAGGGAGTATAGACTGATGAGATAAATGTAAAATACTAAGAAAGTATGCCACTCCAGACTGTGGAAGCCTCAAGTAAGAACAGAATCAAGTTTTTCTTAACTTCTTTACCAGAATTCATTAGCCTACTGAAAATATGCATCAAGTTTCAGTGTATCCTCATCCAGTGGTTCGTATGATATCCTACAAATAGCACCCCAAGAAATATGTTAAACACTCAATGTAAAGTTATAGAGGTTAAGTTTAATTTCACTCTGAGTTTAAATGGTTCCAAACACAGCATCCTGGGGGAAAGTCCTGTATTTTGCAACCCATCGACCACTCCAACATACCTCCATAGCAGACGACTCCTTTCTTTACTTGTGTCAAAGCACTGGTCATGGTATCACAGCCTTCTCAACTATGTGTGTTATTCAAAAATTTCTGGCTCATGATTACTTATGATAGGTTAGAGTTTTGGTTCATCACTTTTTGTAGAAAAACACCTGCATGTTCACTAACTTTGAACTGTGGATTAATTCTTCTTGTTGGGTTGTAGTGGGTAAAGGTTTTGGCATTAATGTTTTTATGCTTTTCATTTTGATCCTCCAATTTTGGGTAGCACTCCGAATCCCTGCATGACTCTCCACTGGTGACCATACCCACTAGCAGATTTTTTAGTGTGTGTCGATGTGTGTAAACTTTCCTTAACCCTCCTGGCTATTACTGTGAGCAAGAATGTGTTTTTAGTCAACCTGCCTGCTTAAATAAGGATTGAGGACTTCCATCTCGACCCTGCCCCAGTGAGCCCTGGCAACACACATTCCAGTGCATCATGGACCATGCAACCTCACCGCCTAATGAAGATGAGGTGAGGTGTGATGGGAGATGAAGTCATCAGGCGAGGGGAGGCGGTGGGAAAGCAGCAAAGGGAGTTGTAAATCAGAACTCATTGTCTATGTCGGAGAATGTGTGTGTGAAGGGGTTGTGACTGGGTGGATGTGAAGGGGTGATGAGGGTTAAGAATAGGGCGGTGGAAGGGGGGGGGGGATAAGGGATGTGAGGGAGATCAGGGTGCGGTCAGTGTGATGTAATCCGCTGGACATCTGTGCTTCGATGACAGACAAGACATGCCGTGTTCCGGCACCAGGAGTTCTCAGACACACACACATGCACACACACACATACAACACACCTCCCTCCCCCCGGGAGCTTCAGTGCTGTCCCTGTCTGGGAGCCAGAGACTTGGTACTAATGAGACTAAATGAGGCTGGAGCCTCTCTGTGAAGAGGTCACAGCTTGTCAAGCAGTCAGTCAGGCAGCTGGTTACAATACTGGTTCAAGTATATGCCAAACAGTTTAACAACCTGTTAGTTATTCAGTCAGTGAAACAGTCAGCTTATCATGCAGCCAAGAAATGAATCACACAGCCAGTAAGTCAATAAATCAGTTGGTCTCTCAGTCCTCAAAACAGGTTAGCTCATTCAAGTAACTAACTAGTCAACCAGCCAAATAGCTAAGCCGCCGGAGAACCAGTCGGTCAGCCAGCCATTTGGTATTCAACCAGCTTTCCTGTCAGTCAGCAAGAGCTAACTCTAGTCATTCATATGCAAATTAAAACTCAACCAGGTAACTATGAAAACACTTGTCTTACAGTCAAGTGCTTTAGCTCATGAAATTGTGACAACCAGTTAGCTAGTCATTGAGCCAAGTCGCTATAGATACAGTCAGTATTTATGGAAATACCCACAAACGTCACTTCCTTTTACACCGTGGGGGAACCAAATTATCCATGGCACCATGCTGAGTTGCTGTGTGGCTTTCTGCACATTTATTCCAGAGTTTATGGATGTTATTCAATTTAGACCCTAATTTCCCACGTTTTTGTGTCTAAGTAATTCATGGAAACAGCATTTTTTAAAATTGGTCTGGTATTGGGTGAAAGCAGCAGCCAGGCTGCAATGTATACAGGGTGTGTTTGCACCATCAATTTATGTCTAAAAGTGCTTTTTTTTTTCTCAGATCCCTACAGAGATTGACATTTTATTTTAAAGAGGAAGATCCTTTTTGTTTAACCAAAAACAGCCCCAAAATTGCTATCATAACAAAATTAAACTCACAGAAACCATCTTGGTCTTCCACTTTTTTTTTAAACTATCTTATACACTGTTTTGGTTTCACTGAACCCTTAACTCATGCAGTTCCATCAAAACTATGCTAAGATTAGTGTTTAATTTAAGTAAATGGAGTCTGGTGGGTTTGATGATGGGAATCTCTGCTTAAACAAAAAGGATCTAACATTTATCTAAACAGCAATAGATTGTTAAACCACAAGTAAAAATGTTGTGATCCTCCACCTGCAGTTTTTGAAGTTCCAAATACCTATGTGATAATGTTGTAGTCCTACCACAACCTAAAAACATAGGCTAATGACACTGACTAATGTTAGTGCTATTATATTGATTCGAAACAAATGGAATTCAAATGAACATGCTAGTCTATTATTTCATGGCATTTTTTTATGTAAGGTACTGATATGTTTAATTAATGATATCTTGGTTAAATATCTCTAATGGGGGGGGTCAAACACAATGCTTTAGCAACCTTTAGCAACAAAAGCTTTTACAGGCTGTGGGAAACATGGATGCAGTAAAAGAAATGGATACAGGATTGAAAGCGGGGTCCTGTACATTTCTGCTGGAGATGTTCAATGGTGTACGGAGCCAAAATGGATCAACTGCGGTGCATAAAATTGCCCGAATGATCCAGGGATGATCGGCACTACTTCCGCACTGTGCAACCCAAAATCTTGTCCTCAAAGCCCAGAGCACTTTCGGGGTAAAGATCAGTTGTCCCCCTTGTCGACTCTGCCCTAACCACACCTCCTAATAATGACTAGACACCAACTGTATGTATTGCGGCCAAGAGAACAGACAACCAACCATTTTAGTCATTTACCCTGACAACCTGTTAGCTATTCAGTCAGTCAACTAAGAAGAAAGAGTCGGCCAATAAACCAGTTGGTCTTTCAGTCAGTAGACAGGTTAGCTCTTAAATATCCAGAAACTAGTTATCTAGTCAACCAGTAGAATTGCTGAGTGGCAAATAAACCACTCAGTCAACCAGCATGCCTGTCATTCACCAGGAGCTGAGTTTAGCCATGCATGTGCTGATTAAAGCGATGGGGGAGAAAGAGGGCAGGCTGAGTGAGAGAGGGGGGGACATCAGGCTTATGTAAGGCAAGAGCTAGGCCAAGCAGAACTGACACAGGCCAGGCCTTAGATTGCCTCAGCATGGGGCAGAAATGTGCTGACCAAGACTGCAGGTTGATTGAGAGTCCAGGGGGGTCGGGGAGATTGAATGAAGTTTATTTGACTGCGGGTAATATAGGCTACCCTCAAAAACAAACAGGACTAATTTTGTTTGCTGTGTGTTTTAGCAGCTGTGACCTCCTATATGACTAAGCTTGACCCCATCCTTGCAGCCTATGGGGGATTCCAGCTCCTCGAGTGTCCAGCATTGAGTGGACCCCATGTGCATTTTTCTGCTGTATGTTTAGAGTGTTTGTTTTGCATATGAGTAGAGTTATGCATGTACTGTGTGGATTGTCTGGTCCCTCCAAGGTTGGGTAATGTCCTTGGTACAGGTGCAGGATGGAAAGATATGCTGGACAATGGTCACCACACACTCATTCTCACATACTCACATCCACACACACCAGATCTCTTACAGCTCAAATAACAGAGACAACACAGTCACTCTGGCCCTTTTCAAAGCCAAACCAAGACTTGGACCAGACTATTCCCATGACTTAAGGGCTGGGATGATGATTATACTGTTGCCATAGAGACGCCTCAGATGACAAAATATTGTCAGTGAAGTATTCATGACAAAGTATTGCAGCAGATGTTTCATGACCAAAGAATTGTAGTAGTAAAAACTCCCAATGGATGTTTTGACATTTCTCCTAGTACATTTGAAATCATAGAAATAAGCACAATGACACAGGATTCGTCATTCGAAAACTCATTTAGGTCACATTCCACAGCAGAAAATTTTATTTGACTCAACCCAATTTTGTGTACAACATCGAGAATACTAAGCAGTGGCAAAGTGAGGGCTGCTGCCGCCGCAGATGTTTCATTCTGCAATGATTTGAGGCCATACTAAATGTGGGGATAGTTTAACTTTTAGCGGCGCACTGCAGCCAGAGAGTACTTGCATCCAGTCAGTAAGCAGAGTCCCTTGACATGTTGACCTATGTGTCAAAGACTTTTTTCCGATCTGAAACCCATGAATATCCTGGCGGCAGAAAAATTGAATTATTGTTTGATGTGTTTTTGTAGCAAAGTGCTTTTGCATGCACACACAGTCAAACAAATAAAGACAAATCAGTGAAGGCTAAAGCTTGCTGCCAACAATTTGCAGTTGAAATTGTTGAAATACTTTAAGAAGTTGAAATGGGAGCTGAGCTAAAATTTCTGAAAAATTGAAATTACCAGAAAGAAGTTTCACTTTAAGTGTATGTAATGAATTAAATGTACATGTCAGTTTGTGTAAGTGTGAGCACTAAGTCATTTAAAGTAACTACTCAAAAGTACTGAAGATAAAGTTGAGCACTACTTTGGAAATATCACTTAAATTGTAACAAACTGACCTGAAACAATTTACTGGCCCTTTACATATGAGTCAGCTTACATTAAAGGTCTGAAAGCAGAGTAAAGTGTGTGTGAACAACATATCTGTCATGATTTGTGGTTTTGAGTTATATTGTAGACTTTGTTTTGTGGTATTGTTATGTTTTAATGTTACTTGTGTTCTGTTTCTTGTTGTATTTTGTAGTATCTACCCTCATGTGTCGTGTATGGTTTTACTTCCTGTGTCTGTGTTTCCGTGATTTGGTTCACCTATCTTTTATTAGTCTGGTCTTGTTTGTTCCACCCTTGTGTTTCCAGCCACACCTTCATTTGTTAGCCAATCTCTGTGTTTCCCTCCTGTTCCTGGTGTCCACCTCCCCCAGCTATGTGTCGCTGTCTTGATTAGTTCCCTGTGTATATATACCTGTGTGTTTCTGTTTGTCCCTTGTCAGTTCGTCTGTTTACCTTGCTGTTGCCCTCGCTGTGTTTTGCTCCTGTCTTCATCTGCGCTCCTTCTAAGGATCCTGGTTTGTTTCAGTTTGATTTTTGATTCATATTTGATTTGTACTTTATGTTTTTTGGTTACCTGTTTGTTTTTCTGGATATCATCATCATCATCAACATTAAAGGCTTTTTGTTTGCACACCTGGCTTCCTGACAATATCCTCATTACAACAGCTCGTATGATACCCTATGAATTACTGCCACACGAGTGACGTCATGTCCTGTACATAAAATACATACATGCACAATACAATACGCGCACCAAGCGGCAGCCTCCGAGACTGAAAAATGATGCCAGTGACAGCAGTGCCAAAAACTGCAGTTCATCAAATGGCCTTTCGAGGCTGGCTAACCCTAACCCAACAAAAGAGAGTAAATCCCCACAGACCCCAATAGTAAAATTCCCAACTTCACAGCGTATGTGTTAACAGTCTGGTACAAAAAATGCTTTTGGTCTCCATAGCTAATTTCAACATTATGACAACTATAGGGGGTTACGTTTTATGTAACTCACCTGTTGACATTATATTAAGGCTCAAAGCTACACTTATTTAAGGGCAGGCTACTTTCAGTGACATGCTGTCTGCCAATTGTGTCCTCAGCTTCCAGTCAAATCCACGCCTCGCTCCTCGACAGCTCCAGCTTCTCGTACAAATATGGTCAAATCTAGCTCCAAAAAAGCAAGATTGTGACGACCTAGGTGCCAAACTCGAGGCGATGGGTGATGTCATGGTAGTTACGTCCATTTTTTTTAATAGTCTATGTTCTGAACATTGGACTCCAGGGAAAAGAGCAGTGTTTTGTGTTTTTCCAAACTTTATACTTGATAAAATCACAACTTTGAGTTTTAGCACCATAGTTTTTGGATTTGGGAGAGAATTACTCATGTTTACTAATATTTTTGGACTTCTTAGACCATGTAACGGGTATGAGTTCTGAAAATGAGCGTAGTACGCCTTTAAGTGCGGTAGTGGTGGTGAAAACACTTTAAAAATGTACTTAAATTGTAAGTTTATGAGACAGATGAAGGCCTTTTTTGTTACTTTGAAAGCCAGCTGGAGAACATTATGAAATACTATGCTGTGGCATTTTGTTAAAATGAATTATGATAGAAGAAATAATAACCCTGGCTGAGTAATCTGCTGCATTAACTGTATATGGTAATTACTTCTCAGTGTGCAAATAAACAGTAACACAAACTTAGAGGTCTGACTTTCTCCAGAGGAGTCCATCTCTGCAGTTTGTCCAGCGTGAGAGTTCAGAGGTCAGGGTTGATCCTTAAAGGTTGGACCATTGGGAGTCCGCTATGGTCTTAATCCTCAGGACCCCTCCCTGGGTCAGGTCAGCCATATACACATCACATAGGCTGCCCCTTGCTATGCCTGACAAATAATCATGGAACAAAAGCGAGGGCAGCTTTTCTCAGCGGTTTGCCAGTGCGGATAACAACTCTCAAAACCACTCTGCATGATTCATGTGTCCACTAAACCTGTTACACAATCCTCTGTTATAGAACTTCATTTGTCATTATTTAAGCAGGCAAAGGCAGGAGTTTTGCTTTGGCGACGTTCCACTGCATGAAGTTTTTTACAGAATTATTGACAACAAATAGCATTAGGTAATTACTGTTCACATTGTTTTATGGGAAATATGTTTTTAAGTCAGTAATAGATAATAACAGACAGCTGCAGATGGACATGTTTTTCTGATTTTCCCCTGTCTACCGCTCTCTTTCTTTCCCCTTCTCTACTTCTTGATTCTAATCCTGCTAATTAAACTTTGAGAGCCTGCAGGGCTTCTTCCTCCCCCTCCCCTCATCATCTCCACAACTTTCTCACAGCGAGCATAAAGAGCTGGAGGAGAGGGAGACAGAGAGGGAGAAGAGAGAGGGGTGAAAGAGACTAAACAGAGGGTGGATTCATGGCGGCTCTGCTCTGCTTCTTATCAGCTCGCTGGCTCTGTGAATGAAGCTCTTCAGAGGAGCTCCTCGCCCCTCGATACCCAATACGCCTCCAAAACTATCTCTGCATCCCTACTGCATGTGCACACACATGTACACATATGCAGACCTTGCCTATACTGCACTTGTACAAATAGATGGAAATAGGAATAAACATCAGGGGATGTATTGATGCAACCAGACCTGGCAGCAAGGTGACGCTTCCCCAAGAAATGTAGCCTTGTTTTTTATTTATTTATTTTTTTAACAAAACCCATAAAATACACATATCATTGCAGTGATTTCATGCCAAATCGGTTGCGGGTGACCCGGTGTTTTGATTGGATCCTCAAAGTTAATTTGCCAGGGAGACATTTGGCTGCAAGAGCAGTGCTACTAAATTGTAAATGTTAAGAGGAGATTTTTTTCTCCCACAAATTATCTGCTTCATGTACTCCTGTCAGGATGTAGTGACAGAGATAAAAAATTACTTTTTGTCATATTTGCTAAAATAGTCAACTACTGTAGCTTTCATGGAGTCATGATGGTTTACAGCCTGTCAAACAATTGGTCAGCAGGGATGCCACCTGTAGCTTCAGTAATCTAGTTTCAGTTGATCAGCTTATTGAGTATTTGACTTATCGTGTCAGCATTATTATGATTGACTTTACACTAAAGTTTGCACTTAGCTGCTACAACTGCTTCTATCCCCCTGTTTTCTGTTATAAGGAGTAAATAGCTATCTATTTTTAGGTAACTGACACTTTTTGGGACATCTCTGCATATACAAGGTCATAGCCATAACCATGACAGTGTGATGTCAACAGCAGCCATTTAATTAAGCCTGGGCATCAACATTACTCTCTTAATAGCAGACTAACAATGAAATAATCTGGGAAATCACACCACCAACCACCATGTCATAATAGTGATCCAGTCCTGATTTATCAAGGCAAGCAACAACCCTGAACCGTATTTCCTAACACTGAATGAAACCGACATTTCATTCGGATTTCTCGGTGCTCTTGCATAGTCCTCACTGATGCTTATTTATCCAATTCACAGTAGCCTCTACTTAGTGGCCTGTCTGTAATGACTGGGAGCCGTTGTGCAGCTATGCACTGGTTAGATCCAAATAAAAGAGGGGGGATATTGAGTATCCTGGCTTATTTGCGGTGTGGGCAGCCCCTTGCCCCCCTCCATCTCCCCGGTGGAGGCTGTTTTGGAGATGAGTGGGGGGGCGAGGGGGGTTATATTATAGGATATTAAATGGTAATGATGGGCCTAGAAGCGCCGGGTCCATGGGAAAGTGGTCGGTGCGTCTCGCTGTGGCCCGGCGTCGGTCCCGAGACTCCAGGAGCCAGAACCGGGTCACCCTGCCGCAGAGATCATTACAGGGTGGAGAGGTGGTGGTAGAAGTCAGGGGCGGGCAGGGGGTTGGGAGATTGAGATGCCAGACCCCATTGACCACCTCACACCACCCCCACTCCTTCCTCAAACCCAAAGTCCGCTGACCGCCCATGCCTGCCCTCTGGAAAAAGACTCCAGCCGCAGTCGCCGGGCCCCACCAACACCAGGCCCGACCCCGCCGCCATGTCGGCCAAGCATCCAGACAACATTGAGCAAACTTGAGGCGGACAGGAAACCGCCTTCACCATGACAACAAGAAAAGAGAGGGAGAAGGGGGACTCGAACCACAATGCTCTTCTTAGGAACGTCCAGTGAGGAGATGGACGATAAAGCTGGAGTGTGGACAGTCAGACGGCACGAAACAGGGAAGAGCGGGAAGGAAAAGAGAGAGGGAGACAGGAAGAGAGACAGAGGGGGGAGGACGAGCTCCTATTTCACTGCATTCCTTTAATTCAACCAAGCAGTCAGCATATTACTGACAAAGCCCATACTGACAGCTCCCCACAGTGTGTATGTGTGTGTGTGTGTGTGTGTGTGTGTGTGTGTGTGTGCGTGCGTGCGTGCGTGCGTGCGTGCGTGTGTGTGTGTGTGTGTGTGTGTGAGTGTGTGTCTTTGCATCTGATCAGAATCTGCAGCTTGGCTTTAAGAGCCTTAGAGAAATACAATTTTAACAAAGTGTGTTATGTAAGCAAGTGTGAGTTTGTTTATGTGCATGAGACAACATAGTACATCACTTTGCGTTAGACTGCATGAAGCCTGTTTGGTCGTGAGCTCATGTGTATACAAGTTCTACAAACACAAATCACAGTCTCCTTTACAAATGTATACGCCTGAGGTTAGCTTAACTTAGACTAAAATACAGCATGACGTGTTAGTAATGGAGAAAAGAGTCTGTGAGTTTTTATTTTTATGCAACAGCTCGTGTGAAGGAATCGCTCTTTGCTTGGGATATTTGGCCAAGAAGATCATGATGAAATGTACCCCTTGGGCCTTATTTTTCAACTTCAGTACATTTTTTCCCAAAGATATCAAAAGAAATAAGCAATAAACATTAAAATCAATAACAAAAGCTGGTGACTGTCAGAGCAAGTGATGGAAAGTTTTGTCACGGCTCAGAGAGATGTTGATACACAGTTTGAGACCTTAGACGACCTAAAGAACTCAAATCAAACCGGACAGTGAAAGCTACTTGGCTTGCAGCTTTTTGTGGAGAGGGAAAGCTATCTGCCCGGGGAAAACTGTCAAATGCGGCAATGGTGGCAAGTCAGGTCGTATCAGGACAAAACAGCTCTTTTTAGCCAACAAAAGGGCTGGAATACTTCAAATGACTAAAACTGCTGACTTTGTTTGTTCTGAGGGACGGAGATTATAGGCCTATATAATTTGACTTCATGCTCATGTGACTTAATATATGTGACATATGGTACATCTGAATAATTTGCTCTGTTATTTTGTGAGAAATGAGTCTTATAACAGATTTTCATAGGCTGTAAAAAAAAAAAAGATTATCCAAACCACTTTATTTGTTGATCATCTGACCGTTTCTTGCCCTTTCTGACTTCTTTTTCAGCCTGTTTTTATTCCTAAGATTTCAAATGCTGATTCTCTGTTTTGCCCCTAGGCGTGTGATATTGATACCAAGGTCAAGGCTCTGTATTATCTTTATGATAGCAAAATTTGGCTCTGAAACCAACTAATGTAGTATAAAGAGCAAGAAAGTCTTCATAGGACGGGAGGGAGGGGAGGTTGATGGGTCAAACAAAACAAGATTTTCACCCAGGAGACTGCTGTTTGTGTCCTTTGTGAAACCAAAAGTCACTGTTGTTTTAACACATGAAAATGCAATTTACATACAGTTGTTGCACACAAATATCACTGATGTGAGGTACTTAAGTGATGCTAAGATAGGTAACAAGCACACTTATTATAAACCAGAACATAATATTTTTCCTTAACCTAACTAAATAGCTTTGTTGCCCGAAACTAACCGTGAACATTTCACAACGCTAAACACGTATTACAACGTGTTTCAGCTGTGTGTCACACAGAGACGCTAAAGGACGGCCTGTGCGTCATTATGAGATGCCGAGGGGTGTATAAAGTGTCAGTATTTGATGACCTTGGAATGAGAACAGGTTGTCATTTTTGCAGTGCTACCTAGGCCTGGATATCGTTTCAAAAATTACAATACCAATACCAATACCAGTTGACTTAAAAGTGATTCCAATACCAATGTAGTCCATCATTTGATACCTTTTTTTCCATTTCATTCGATATCCATCATGTGAATGGGGGGATTTGCATAAATATCTAACCATACTTTGAATCAGAATCAGAATCAGAATCAGAATCAGAATACTTTATTCATCCCAAGGGAAATTCTGTTCGTAACAGTGCTCCGCTCAACAACAACAAACAGGTAAGAAAAACAAGACAATGCACATAGTGCACATAATGACAGAATAAACTATATACATAGTGCAAAGAGCAGTGCGCAAGAAATAAATGAATGATTGAATGAATCGATTGGGAGGCATCTCGGCACGCTCAATTTCCAACTCCTGACTGTATGGGTTGTAGCTGTGGTGGTTTTGGGCCAATCACAAGTCATATTAAATCAAGGAATGCTTGCAGTAATTGGCTTGAGCAAAACCATACAAATAGTCATTTTTTTTCTTTTCTGGGTACAAGGATCAAATGCAGGCATTGTTTGACTGAGTTACTTTAGCTGATACTTTGAAGTTAATGCACTGTCACCAGGCTTTATGATGCCATATGTAAGAAATATACTTCGCGAGTACAGTGAACTAGCTAAAGATTGTAGGCAGAAAGACATAACCTGGTTTTATAAGTGCATATAAATTGAAACTGTGAGGAAGTTTACAGTTATTACTTGGAAGACATGAGTGTAGTCTATTAACTGAATATAAACAAAATGCATAATTCTCTAACACCTTCATGTACCCTTAAAAAGGTCTACAATAATCCTATAATCCATTTTATACAGTTGTTATAGAGGCATAACTGAAGACTTTTTAATGTCAACTGCTACAATTGAGTCAAAGTCATCCGAGGAAGATAAAATCACCATCAATTTCAATAAAGTTGCAATAAAGTCATCACTCGACACCACAGGCCCATATAAATCCCCTACAGATATTAAAGCAAACCATAGGAGATAGAGCAGGAGATGAATTACAATAAGGTCACTATTAACTCAGCACTGCATACCCCAGACAGACTGTATCAGCACATCAGATCGTAATGTTATAGGAATGTTACAGTGACACCGTAGGAGATTGGAGAAGACCATAAAGTTCCATATGGCGACTAAGAAACTGACTGTTGAGCATCTTAGAAACATTATATATCTAATAAAACACGCTTAAAGGTTATTGATAGGAATATTACAGGGATGGTGATACCACAGGAAATTAAAAAACAGCCATAAAATACCATATGATGTCTTTAATCTCACAGACATACAGTAAGTGTCTATAGGATTATTTGAATGACTTTTCCATAAGGGGACTATGCCATGCCAGGATTCCTCTTCTCTTCTCTCTTCCTCTGCTCATATCTCTTCATCCTGGCGGCTGCGTTTTCGACCCGAACCCAACATGATCCCATATAATTAAGCAGGTTTAAGGCAAACCGATCCCCTCTGAGAGCCTTGTCCTCCATACATTCCAATTAAAAGTGATTACACACAGTGGTCTTTTACTGCTAAGAGGCCTCTGTCAACTCCTCATCACCCCCTCCTTCTACCCTTCAACCAGCACTACCCATTCCCAGGGTTTCAGCTGTCAGCCGTCGCCTCAACGCATCAATCTCAATACCGTTATTTTCTTCTTCCAGGGTTTGTTTTTTTCCTTTCTTTTCCCTTGAGCAAGCAATTGTATGTTTTGTGTTGTTTGCGAGCGCTAAGCTAGCCCAGATATATTCTCCTAACCCTTCTCTTTTACACTCGCTTTCGCCGATTGCTAATTCACGTGAATAAGAGATGTAGAAATCGTGTATATTCACTCTTAACTGCAGGTCCAGACAAAAGCTTGAGCCAGGCAAATCCTTAAATCTTGTCAACTTTCACAGAAAGCCCCCCCCCCGCTCCATTGCCCCATCACCACCCATAGCCCTCAACTCTCCCCTTCCTTATTCCTTTTGGAAATGCCTGCAGGGAGATGAATAGAATCCCCACATTTCCACATGAAGTGAGCAGCCAGCAGCGATCTTCTCTCCCCTGGCAAACTTTACTTTTCTTCTAGCTGTGAGAAAGCTTGGTGGGACTGTGGTCATGAATATTCATGCCGGAGAGTTCCCTGTCAATCAGTCAAGGAGAGCAGAGGGGGAATTTATGTCTCCAGCGGTTCATTCCGCCGGGGGAAGGAATGTGCGTTAATTCGGCTTTAGATGATTCCATGACTAACTTTTGCTGTTTTTGTTCTTGGCTATGTTTAGCAATTAATCTTTCTTTTTACCAGCAAGCTCAACTGCTACAAGCTATCAACTGTTTTTATTTCACGTTGACCATTCACATCTATGCAACCATATCCATTCATCTCCATAAAAGAGAAAGTCAGTCTATTGTTGAAATATATCCATGTCTCCAGTACTGATGTGTGACTGACGTGAGTGTTTTCAGCCTGCTAACAAAGGACTTTACGGCAGCACTGTTACAACTTAATGACCGTACCCACAGTGCATTTTAAGAGCAGTCATGATGAATTACAATGCACTCGTGCTCATGATGTTGCCGTTTGAGAAATAAAACACTGGCTAAAAAAGAGAATTATGTATAGATTTTTTATACCTTGAAACCAATAATGAAGGGTAATGCTGCCACATGAAATGAAGCGATGACTTTTGGACATATTATACTGTGACGGTTTTATGATTTTTTGAACAACATGATGTCAACATCATACTATGACATTTTTAAAAAATTTTGGACAGCATACTATAAACTATAACTTTTTTATCAATTTTTGGATGACATACTACAATATGACGTTTTTATCAGTTTTAAGGCGACATACTACAGTATGACGTGTTTATCAATTTTTGGATTACGTACTATAGTATGATGTTTTTATGAATTTTTGAATGACATTCTATACTATGAGGTTTTCGACATGCTAGATTATGTCATTTTCAGATGTTTTTTCGCCATGTCAAAATTGGACAGTTTTCAACATTCTATACTATATTTTTTTCAGCCGTTTTTTTCAACATGCTATATTATGACGATTTTGGCAGTTTTTTTTCAACATGCTATACTATAACGTGTTTTGACATGCTAGATTATGTCCTTTTTGAGCCGTTTTTTTCGACATGTCAAAATTTGACATTTTTCGACAGACTTTACTATGTCATTCTCAGCCAATTTTCAAAATGATATTTTTTGACGTTTTTTGGCTGTTTTTCGATATTCTATACTATTGCATGTTTCAGCATGTTCTAATATGTCATTTTCAACAATTTTTTCTACGTGTCAAAAATTGACATTTTTTGACATACTACACTATGTCCTTTTCAGCCATGTTTGCTATACTATGACCTTTTTGGGCATGCTGTAATATATCATTTTCAGCCGTTTCTTCGACATGTCAAAATCATTTTTCGACTCTAAACAATGTTGTTTTAAGGCATTTTTTTTCAAAATGATAACTTTTTTGGCTGTCTTTTTGACATGCTATAATATGTATTTTGACATGCTATTTTATGTGGTTTTCAGCTGTTTTTAACCTTTTTTTAGACATGTCAAATTTTGAATTTTTTTTGCCATACTATAGGATGGCTTTTTCGGTCATTTTTTCAACATGCTATATTAAGGTGTTTTTGGTAGTATTTGCAATATTCTGTGCTATGATGTACCTCTGCATGGTATAGTAAGTGGTTTTCAGGTGTTTTAAGCCTTGTTTGGACTTGTGAAATTTTGACATTTTTGCCATACTACAGTATGGCTTTTTCTGTGATTTTTTAACATGCTAAATTAAGGTGTTTTAAGGCAGTATTTGCAACATTCTATGTTTTAGCTTGCCTCTGCATTTTATTTTAAGTGGTTTTCAGCGATATGTCATATTTTGAAATTTTTGCCATACTATAGCCTTGCTTTTTTGGTCATTTTTTCAACATGCATTTTTATGGTGTTTTTGGCCGTTGTTGCAACATTCTACGCCATGGCATGTCTTTGCATGATTTTTTATGCTGTTTTGAGGTGTTTTGAGCCTTCTTTGGGATATGTAATATTTTCACATTTTTGCCTTGCGTCTTCGGTCATTTTTTCAACATGCATTTTTAAGGTGTTTTTGGCTGTTTCTGCAACATTCGATGCCATGGCTTGTCTTGGCACGGTATTTTATGCTGTTTTGAGGTGTTTTGAGCTGCTTTTGGGATATGTGAAATTTTGAATTTTTTGCCATACTATAGCCTTTCTTTTTTGGTCATTTTTTCAACATGCATTTTTATGGTGTTTCTGGCCCTTTCTAGAAGATTCGATGCCATGGCATGTCTTTGCATGATTTTTTTTAAGCTGTTTTGAGGTGTATTGAGCCTTCTTTGGGATATGTGATATTTTGACATTTTTGCCATACTATAGCCTTGCCTCTTTGGTCATTTTTTCAGCCTGCATTTTTATAGTGTTTTTGTCCGTTTTTCCAACATTTTATGCCATGGCATGTCTATGCACGATTTTTGACGTTGTTTTGAGGTGTTTTGGGGACATGTCAAATTTTAACATTTTTGCCATACTATAGCCTTGCTTTTTTGGTCGTTTTTTTAAACATGCATTTTTATGGTGTTTTTGGCCGTTACTGCAACATTCTATTCCATGGCATGTCTTGGCACGGTATTTTATACTGTTTTGATGTGTTTGGAGCTGTTTTTGGGACATGTCATATTTTGAAATTTTTGCCATACTATAGCCTTGCTTTTTTAGTCATTTTTTCAACATGCATTTTTATGGTGTTTTTGGCCCTTTATGCAAGATTCGATGCCATTGCTTTTCTTGGTACGATATTTTATGCTGTTTTGAGGTATTTTGAGCTGTTTTTGGGATATTTGAAATTTTGAAATTTTTGCCATACAATAGCCTTGCCCCTTTGGTCATTTTTTCAACATGCATTTTTTTTTTGGTGTTTTTGGCCATTGTTGCAAGATTCAATGTCATGGCTTGTCTTGACACGGTATTTTATGTTGTTTTGAGGTGTTTTAAACTGTTTTTGGGATATGTCATATTTTGAAATTTTTGCCATACTATAGCCTTGCCTCTTTGGTCATTTTTTCAACATGCATTTTTATGGTGTTTTTGGCCATTGTTGCAAGATTCGATGTCATGGCTGGTCTTGGCATGGTATTTTATGTTGTTTTGAGGTGTTTTGAGCTGTTTTTGGGATATGTGAAATTTTGAAATTTTTGCCATACTATAGCCTTGCCTCTGGTAATTTTTTCAACATGCATTTTTATGGTGTTTTTGGCCCTTTCTGCAAGATTCGATGCCATGGCTTGTCTTGGCACGGTATTTTATGCTGTTTTGAGGTGTTTTGAACTGTTTTTGGGATATGTGAAATTTTGAAATTGTTGCCATACATAGTCTTGCCTCTTTGGTCATTTTTTCAACATGCTTTTTTATGGTGTTTTTGCTGTTTTTGCAACATTTTATGCCCTGGCATATCTTTACACGGTATTTTATGCTGTTTTGAGGTGTTTTTAACTGTTTTTGGAATATATCATATTTTGAAATTTTTGCCATACTATAGCCTTGCCTCTTTGCTCACTTTTTCAACATGCATTTTTATGGTGTTTTTGGCCCTTTCTGCAACATTCGATGCCATGGCTGGTCTTGGCACGGTATTTTATGCTTGTTTGAAGTGTTTTGAGCTGTTTTTGGAATATGTGAAATTTTGACAATTTTGCCATACTATAGCCTTGCTTTTTTAGTCATTTTTTCAACATGCATTTTTATGGTGTTTTTGGCCCTTTCTGCAAGATTCGATGCCATGGCTGGTCTTGGCACGGTATTTTATGCTGTTTTGAGGTGTTTTGAGCTGCTTTTGGGATATGTGAAATTTTGAATTTTTTGCCATACTATAGCCTTTCTTTTTTGGTCATTTTTTCAACATGCATTTTTATGGTGTTTCTGGCCCTTTCTAGAAGATTCGATGCCATGGCATGTCTTTGCATGATTTTTTTAAGCTGTTTTGAGGTGTATTGAGCCTTCTTTGGGATATGTGATATTTTGACATTTTTGCCATACTATAGCCTTGCCTCTTTGGTCATTTTTTCAGCCTGCATTTTTATGGTGTTTTTGGCCATTGTTGCAAGATTCGATGTCATGGCTGGTCTTGGCATGGTATTTTATGTTGTTTTGAGGTGTTTTGAGCTGTTTTTGGGATATGTGAAATTTTGAAATTTTTGCCATACTATAGCCTTGCCTCTTTGGTCATTTTTTCAACATGCATTTTTATGGTGTTTTTGGCCATTGTTGCAAGATTCGATGTCATGGCTGGTCTTGGCATGGTATTTTATGTTGTTTTGAGGTGTTTTGAGCTGTTTTTGGGATATGTGAAATTTTGAAATTTTTGCCATACTATAGCCTTGCCTCTGGTAATTTTTTCAACATGCATTTTTATGGTGTTTTTGGCCCTTTCTGCAAGATTCGATGCCATGGCTTGTCTTGGCACGGTATTTTATGCTGTTTTGAGGTGTTTTGAACTGTTTTTGGGATATGTGAAATTTTGAAATTGTTGCCATACATAGTCTTGCCTCTTTGGTCATTTTTTCAACATGCTTTTTTATGGTGTTTTTGCTGTTTTTGCAACATTTTATGCCCTGGCATATCTTTACACGGTATTTTATGCTGTTTTGAGGTGTTTTTAACTGTTTTTGGAATATATCATTTTTTGAAATTTTTGCCATACTATAGCCTTGCCTCTTTGCTCACTTTTTCAACATGCATTTTTATGGTGTTTTTGGCCCTTTCTGCAACATTCGATGCCATGGCTGGTCTTGGCACGGTATTTTATGCTTGTTTGAAGTGTTTTGAGCTGTTTTTGAAATATGTGAAATTTTGACAATTTTGCCATACTATAGCCTTGCTTTTTTAGTCATTTTTTCAACATGCATTTTTATGGTGTTTTTGGCCCTTTCTGCAAGATTCGATGCCATGGCTGGTCTTGGCATGGTATTTTATGCTGTTTTGAGGTGTTTTGAGCTGCTTTTGGGATATGTGAAATTTTGAATTTTTTGCCATACTATAGCCTTTCTTTTTTGGTCATTTTTTCAACATGCATTTTTATGGTGTTTCTGGCCCTTTCTAGAAGATTCGATGCCATGGCATGTCTTTGCATGATTTTTTTAAGCTGTTTTGAGGTGTATTGAGCCTTCTTTGGGATATGTGATATTTTGACATTTTTGCCATACTATAGCCTTGCCTCTTTGGTCATTTTTTCAGCCTGCATTTTTATAGTGTTTTTGTCCGTTTTTCCAACATTTTATGCCATGGCATGTCTATGCACGATTTTTGACGTTGTTTTGAGGTGTTTTAAACTGTTTTTGGGATATGTCATATTTTGAAATTTTTGCCATACTATAGCCTTGCCTCTTTGGTCATTTTTTCAACATGCATTTTCATGGTGTTTTTGGCCATTGTTGCAAGATTCGATGTCATGGCTGGTCTTGGCACGGTATTTTATGTTGTTTTGAGGTGTTTTGAGCTGTTTTTGGGATATGTGAAATTTTGAAATTTTTGCCATACTATAGCCTTGCCTCTGGTAATTTTTTCAACATGCATTTTTATGGTGTTTTTGGCCCTTTCTGCAAGATTCGATGCCATGGCTGGTCTTGGCACGGTATTTTATGCTGTTTTGAGGTGTTTTGAACTGTTTTTGGGATATGTGAAATTTTGAAATTGTTGCTATACATAGTCTTGCCTCTTTGGTCATTTTTTCAACATGCTTTTTTATGGTGTTTTTGGTCATTTTTGCAACATTTTATGCCCTGGCATATCTTTACACGGTATTTTATGCTGTTTTGAGGTGTTTTTAACTGTTTTTGGAATATATCATATTTTCAAATTTTTGCCATACTATAGCCTTGCCTCTTTGCTCACTTTTTCAACATGCATTTTTATGGTGTTTTTGGCCCTTTCTGCAACATTCGATGCCATGGATGGTCTTGGCACGGTATTTTATGCTTGTTTGAAGTGTTTTGAGCTGTTTTTGGAATATGTGAAATTTTGACAATTTTGCCATACTATAGCCTTGCTTTTTTAGTCATTTTTTCAACATGCATTTTTATGGTGTTTTTGGCCCTTTCTGCAAGATTCGATGCCATGGCTGGTCTTGGCACGGTATTTTATGCTGTTTTGAGGTGTTTTGAGCTGTTTTTGGGATATGTCATATTTTGAAATTTTTGCCATTCTATAGCCTTGCCTCTTTGCTCACTTTTTCAACATGCATTTTTATGGGTGTTTTTGGACGTTTTTGCAACATCTTATGCCATGGCATGTCTTTACACGATTTTTGATGTTGTTTTAAGGTGTTTAGGGGTGTTATTGGGACATGTCATATTTTGACATTTTTGCCATACTATAGCCTTGCTTTTTTGGTCATTTTTTCAACATGCATTTTTATGGTGTTTTTGGCCATTGTTGCAACATCTTATGCCATGGCATGTCTTTACATGGTATTTTATGCTGTTTTGAGGTGTTTTGAGCTGTTTTTTGGACGTCATATTTTGACATTTTTGCCATACTATAGCCTTGCCTCTTTGGTCATTTTTTCAACATGCATTTTTATGGTGTTTTTGGCCCTTTCTGCAAGATTCGATGCCATGGCTTTCCTTGGCACGGTATTTTATGCTGTTTTGAAGAGTTTTGAGCTGTTTTTGGGACATGTCATATTTTGACAGTTTTGCCATACTATAGCCTTGCTTTTTTGGTCATTTTTTCAACATGCATTTTTATGGTGTTTTTGGCCATTGTTGCAACATCTTATGCCATGGCATGTCTTTACATGGTATTTTATGCTGTTTTGAGGTGTTTTGAGCTGTTTTTTGGACGTCATATTTTGACATTTTTGCCATACTATAGCCTTGCCCCTTTGCTCATTTTTTCAACATGCATTTTTATGGTGTTTTTGGCCATTGTTGCAACATCTTATGCCATGGCATATCTTTACACGGTATTTTAAGCTGTTTTGAGGTGTTTTGAGCTGTTTTTGGGATATGTCATATTTTGAAATTTTTGCCATACTATAGCCTTGCCTCTTTGGTCATTTTTTCAACATGCATTTTTATGGTGTTTCTGGCCATTGTTGCAAGATTCGATGCCATGGCTTGTCTTGGCACGGTATTTTATGTTGTTTTGGGGTGTTTTGAGCTGTTTTTGGGATATGTCATATTTTGAAATTTTTGCCATACTATAGCCTTGCCTCTTTGGTCATTTTTTCAACATGCATTTTTATGGTGTTTTTGGCCCTTTCTGCAAGATTCGATTCCATGGCTTGTCTTGGCACGGTATTTTATGCTTGTTTGAAGTGTTTTGAGCTGTTTTTCGGACATGTCATATTTTGACATTTTTTGCCATACTATAGCCTTGCCTCTTTGGTCATTTTTTCAACATGCATTTTTATGGTGTTTTTGGCCCTTTCTGCAAGATTCGATGCCATGGCTGGTCTTGGCACGGTATTTTATGTTGTTTTGAGGTGTTTTAAACTGTTTTTGGGATATGTCATATTTTGAAATTATTGCCATACTATAGCCTTGCCTCTTTGCTCACTTTTTCAACATGCATTTTTATGGGTGTTTTTGGACGTTTTTGCAACATCTTATGCCATGGCATGTCTTTACACGATTTTTGATGTTGTTTTAAGGTGTTTAGGGGTGTTATTGGGACATGTCATATTTTGACATTTTTGCCATACTATAGCCTTGCCTCTTTGGTCAATTTTTCAACATGCATTTTTATGGTGTTTCTGGCCCTTTCTGCAAGATTCAATGCCATGGCTTGTCTTGGCATGGTATTTTATGTTGTTTTGGGGTGTTTTAAACTGTTTTTGGGATTTTTCATATTTTGAAATTTTTGTCATAGTATAGCCTTGCCCCTTTGGTCATTTTTTCAACATGCATTTTTATGGTGTTTTTGGCCCTTTCTGCAAGATTCGATTCCATGGCTTGTCTTGGCACGGTATTTAATGCTGTTTTGAGGTGTTTTGAGCTGTTTTTCGGACATGTCATATTTTGACATTTTTGCCATACTATAGCCTTGCTTTTTTAGTCATTTTTTCAACATGCATTTTTATGGTGTTTTTTGCCCTTTCTGCAAGATTCTGTGCCATTGCACAGTATTTTATGTTGTTTTGAGGTGTTTTGAGCTGTTTTTGGGACATGTGAAATTTTGAAATTTTTGCCATACTATAGCCTTGCCCCTTTGCTCATTTTTTCAACATGCATTTTTATGGTGTTTTTGGCCATTGTTGCAACATCTTATGCCATGGCATATCTTTACACTGTATTTTAAGCTGTTTTAAGCTGTTTTGAGCTGTTTTTGGGATATGTCATATTTTGAAATTTTTGCCATAGTATAGCCTTGCCTCTTTGGTCATTTTTTCAACATGCATTTTTATGGTGTTTTTGGCCATTGTTGCAACATCTTATGCCATGGCATGTCTTTACACGGTATTTTATGCTGTTTTGAGGTGTTTTGAGCTGTTTTTGGGATATGTGATATTTTGAAATTTTTACCATACTATAGCCTTGCCTCTTTGGTCATTTTTTTCAACATGCATTTTTATGGTGTTTTTGGCCCTTTCTGCAACATTCAATGCCATGGCACATCTTTACACGGTATTTTAAGCTGTTTTGAGGTGTTTTGAGCTGTTTTTGGGATATGTCATATTTTGAAATTTTTGCCATACTATAGCCTTGCCCCTTTGGTCATTTCTTCAACATGCATTTTTATGGTGTTTTTGGCCCTTTCTGCAAGATTCAATGCCATGGCTTGTCTTGGCACGGTATTTTATGCTGTTTTGAAGTGTTTGGAGCTGTTTTTGGGATATGTGAAATTTTGAAAATTTTGCCATACTATAGCCTTGCCCCTTTGGTCATTTTTTCAACATGCATTTTTATGGTGTTTTTGGCCATTGTTGCAACATCTTATGCCATGGCATGTCTTTACTCGGTATTCTAAGCTGTTTTGAGGTGTTTTGAGCTGTTTCTTTGATATGTGAAATTTTGAATTTTTTGCCATAGTATAGCCTTGCCTCTTTGGTCATTTTTTCAACATGCATTTTTATGGTGTTTTTGGCCATTGTTGCAACATCTTATGCCATGGCATATCTTTACACGGTATTTTAAGCTGTTTTGAGGTGTTTTGACTGTTTTTCGGACATGTCATATTTTGACATTTTTGCCATACTATAGCCTTGCTTTTTTAGTCATTTTTTCAACATGCATTTTTATGGTGTTTTTGGCCCTTTCTGCAAGATTCGATGCCATGGCTTATCTTGGCACGGTATTTTATGCTGTTTTGAGGAGTTTTGAGCTGTTTTTGGGATATGTGAAATTCTGACATTTTTGCCATACTATAGCCTTGCCCCTTTGGTCATTTTTTCAACATGCATTTTTATGGTGTTTTTGGCCATTGTTGCAACATCTTATGCCATGGCTTGTCTTTACACAGTATTTTAAGCTGTTTTGAGGTGTTTTAAGCTGTTTTTGGGATATGTCATATTTTGAAATTTTTGCCATACTATAGCCTTGCCTCTTTGGTCATTTTTTCAACATGCATTTTTATGGGTGTTTTTGGACGTTTTTGCAACATTTTATGCCATGGCATGTCTTTACACGATTTTTGATGTTGTTTTAAGGTGTTTAGGGGTGTTATTGGGACATGTCATATTTTGAAATTTTTGCCATACTATAGCCTTGCCCCTTTGGTCATTTCTTCAACATGCATTTTTATGGTGTTTTTGGCCCTTTCTGCAAGATTCAATGCCATGGCTTGTCTTGGCACGGTATTTTATGCTGTTTTGAAGTGTTTGGAGCTGTTTTTGGGATATGTGAAATTTTGAAAATTTTGCCATAATATAGCCTTGCCCCTTTGGTCATTTTTTCAACATGCATTTTTATGGTGTTTCTGGCCATTGTTGCAAGATTCAATGCCATGGCTTGTCTTGGCACGGAATTTTATGTTGTTTTGAGGTGTTTTAAACTGTTTTTGGGATATGTCATATTTTGAAATTTTTGCCATACTATAGCCTTGCCCCTTTGGTCATTTTTTCAACATGCATTTTTATGGTGTTTTTGGCCATTGTTGCAACATCTTATGCCATGGCATGTCTTTACTCGGTATTCTAAGCTGTTTTGAGGTGTTTTGAGCTGTTTCTTTGATATGTGAAATTTTGAATTTTTTGCCATAGTATAGCCTTGCCTCTTTGCTCATTTTTTCAACATGCATTTTTATGGTGTTTTTGGCCCTTTCTGCAAGATTCGATGCCATGGCTTATCTTGGCACGGTATTTTATGCTGTTTTGAGGAGTTTTGAGCTGTTTTTGGGATATGTGAAATTCTGACATTTTTGCCATACTATAGCCTTGCCCCTTTGGTCATTTTTTCAACATGCATTTTTATGGTGTTTTTGGCCATTGTTGCCACATCTTGTGCCATGGCATGTCTTTACATGGTATTTTATGCTGTTTTGAGGTGTTTTGAGCTGTTTTTTGGACGTCATATTTTGACATTTTTGCCATACTATAGCCTTGCCTCTTTGGTCATTTTTTCAACATGCATTTTTATGGTGTTTTTGGCCCTTTCTGCAAGATTCGATGCCATGGCTTGTCTTGGCACGGTATTTTATGCTGTTTTGAGGTGTTTTGAGCAGTTTTTGGGATATGTCATATTTTGAAATTTTTGCCATGCTATAGCCTTGCTTTTTTAGTCATTTTTTCAACATGCATTTTTATGGTGTTTTTGGCCCTTTCTGCAACATTCAATGCCATGGCTTGTCTTGGCACGATATTTTATGCTGTTTTGAAGTGTTTGGAGCTGTTTTTGGGACATGTGAAATTTTGAAATTTTTGCCATACTATAGCCTTGCCCCTTTGGTCATGTTTTCAACATGCATTTTTATGGTGTTTTTGGCCATTGTTGCAACATCTTATGCCATGGCATATCTTTACACAGTATTTTATGCTGTTTTGAGGTATTTTTAACTGTTTTTGGAATATATCATATTTTGAAATTTTTGCCATACTATAGCCTTGCTTTTTTTGTCATTTTTTCAACATGCATTTTTATGGTGTTTTTGGCCATTGTTGCAACATCTTGTGCCATGGCATGTCTTTACACGGTATTTTATGCTGTTTTGAGCTGTTTTGAGCTATTTTTCGGACGTAATATTTTGACATTTTTGCCATACTATAGCCTTGCTTTTTTAGTCATTTTTTCAACATGCTTTTTTATGGTGTTTTTGGCCCTTTCTGCAAGATTCTATGCCATGGCTTGTCTTGGCACGGTATTTTATGCAGTTTTGAAGTGTTTTGAGCTGTTTTTGGGACATGTCATATTTTGACAGTTTTGCCATACTATAGCCTTGCTTTTTTGGTCATTTTTTCAACATGCATTTTTATGGTGTTTTTGGCCATTGTTGTAACATCTTATGCCATGGCATGTCTTTAAATGGTATTTTATGCTGTTTTGAGGTGTTTTGAGCTGTTCTTCGGACATGTCATATTTTGACATTTTTGCCATACTATAGCCTTGCTTTTTTAGTCATTTTTTCAACATGCATTTTTATGGTGTTTTTGGCCCTTTCTGCAAGATTCAATGCCATTGCTTTTCTTGGCATGGTATTTTATGCTGTTTTGAAGTGTTTTGAGCTGTTTTTGGGACATGTCATATTTTGACATTTTTGCCATACTATAGCCTTGCTTTTTTGGTCATTTTTTCAACATGCATTTTTATGGTGTTTTTGGCCATTGTTGTAACATCTTATGCCATGGCATGTCTTTACACGGTATTTTATGCTGTTTTGAGGTGTTTTGAGCTGTTTTTCGGACATGTCATATTTTGGCATTTTTGCCATACTATAGCCTTGCCCCTTTGCTCATTTTTTCAACATGCATTTTTTTGGTGTTTTTGGCCCTTTCTGCAAGATTCGATGCCATGGCTTGTCTTGGCACGGTATTTTATGTTGTTTTCAGGTGTTTTAAACTGTTTTTGGGATATGTCATATTTTGAAATTTTTGCCATACTATAGCCTTGCCTCTTTGGTCATTTTTTCAACATGCATTTTTATGGTGTTTCTGGCCATTGTTGCAAGATTCGATGCCATGGCTGGTCTTGGCACGGTATTTTATGTTGTTTTGATGTGTTTTGAACTGTTTTTGGGATATGTCATATTTTGAAATTTTTGCCATACTATAGCCTTGCCTCTTTGGTCATTTTTTCAACATGCATTTTTATGGTGTTTCTGGCCATTGTTTCAAGATTCGATGACATGGCTTGTCTTGGCACGGTATTTTATGTTGTTTTGAGGTGTTTTAAACTGTTTTTGGGATATGTCATATTTTGAAATTTTTGCCATACTATAGCCTTGCCCCTTTGGTCATTTTTTCAACATGCATTTTTATGGTGTTTTTGGCCCTTTCTGCAAGATTCGATGCCATGGCTTTTCTTGGCACGGTATTTTATGCTGTTTTGAGGTGTTTTGAGCAGTTTTTGGGATATGTGAAATTTTGAAATTTTTGCCATACTATAGCCTTGCCCCTTTGCTCATTTTTTCAACATGCATTTTTTTGGTGTTTTTGGCCCTTTCTGCAAGATTCGATGCCATGGCTTGTCTTGGCACGGTATTTTATGTTGTTTTCAGGTGTTTTAAACTGTTTTTGGGATATGTCATATTTTGAAATTTTTGCCATACTATAGCCTTGCCTCTTTGGTCATTTTTTCAACATGCATTTTTATGGTGTTTCTGGCCATTGTTACAAGATTCGATGACATGGCTTGTCTTGGCACGGTATTTAATGCTGTTTTGAGGTGTTTTGAGCTGTTTTTCGGACATGTCATATTTTGACATTTTTGCCATACTATAGCCTTGCCTCTTTGGTCATTTTTTCAACATGCATTTTTATGGTGTTTTTGGCCATTGTTGCAACATCTTATGCCATGACATATCTTTACACGGTATTTTAAGCTGTTTTGAGGTGTTTTGAGCTGTTTTTGGCATATGTCATATTTTGAAATTTTTGCCATACTATAGCCTTGCCTCTTTGGTCATTTTTTCAACATGCATTTTTATGGTGGTTTTGGCCATTGTTGCAACATCTTATGCTATGGCATATCTTTACACGGTATTTTAAGCTGTTTTGAGGTATTTTGAGCTGTTTTTGGGATATGTCATATTTTGAAATTTTTGCCATACTATAGCCTTGCCTCTTTGGTCATTTTTTCAACATGCATTTTTATGGTGTTTTTGGCCCTTTCTGCAAGATTCGATGCCATGGCTTTCCTTGGCACGGTATTTTATGCTGTTTTGAGGTGTTTTGAGCTGTTTTTGGGATATGTCATATTTTGAAATTTTTGCCATACTATAGCCTTGCCTCTTTGGTCATTTTTTCAACATGCATTTTTATGGTGTTTTTGGCCATTGTTGCAACATCTTATGCCATGGCATGTCTTTACACGGTATTTTATGCTGTTTTGAGGTGTTTTGAGCTGTTTTTGGGATATGTCATATTTTGAAATTTTTGCCATACTATAGCCTTGCCTCTTTGGTCATTTTTTCAACATGCATTTTTATGGTGTTTCTGGCCATTGTTACAAGATTCGATGACATGGCTTGTCTTGGCACGGTATTTTATGTTGTTTTGAGGTGTTTTAAACTGTTTTTGGGATATGTAAAATTTTGAAATTTTTACCATACTATAGCCTTGCCTCTTTGGTCATTTTTTCAACATGCATTTTTATGGTGTTTTTGGCCCTTTCTGCAACATTCAATGCCATGGCTTGTCTTGGCACGGTATTTTATGTTGTTTTGAGGTGTTTTAAACTGTTTTTGGGATATGTCATATTTTGAAATTTTTGCCATACTATAGCCTTGCCCCTTTGGTCATTTTTTCAACATGCATTTTTATGGTGTTTTTGGCCCTTTCTGCAAGATTCGATGCCATTGCTTTTCTTGGCACGGTATTTTATGCTGTTTTGAGGTGTTTTGAGCAGTTTTTGGGATATGTGAAATTTTGAAATTTTTGCCATACTATAGCCTTGCCCCTTTGCTCATTTTTTCAACATGCATTTTTTTGGTGTTTTTGGCCCTTTCTGCAAGATTCGATGCCATGGCTTGTCTTGGCACGGTATTTTATGTTGTTTTCAGGTGTTTTAAACTGTTTTTGGGATATGTCATATTTTGAAATTTTTGCCATACTATAGCCTTGCCTCTTTGGTCATTTTTTCAACATGCATTTTTATGGTGTTTTTGGCCCTTTCTGCAAGATTCGATGCCATGGCTTGTCTTGGCACGGTATTTTATGTTGTTTTGAGGTGTTTTAAACTGTTTTTGGGATATGTGAAATTTTGAAAATTTTGCCATACTATAGCCTTGCCCCTTTGGTCATTTTTTCAACATGCATTTTTATGGTGTTTTTGGCCATTGTTGCAACATCTTATGCCATGGCATATCTTTACACGGTATTTTAAGCTGTTTTGAGATGTTTTTAGCTGTTTTTGGGATATGTCATATTTTGAAATTTTTGCCATACTATAGCCTTGCCTCTTTGGTCATTTTTTCAACATGCATTTTTATGGTGTTTTTGGCCCTTTCTGCAACATTCAATGCCATGGCTTGTCTTGGCACGGTATTTTATGTTGTTTTGAGGTGTTTTAAACTGTTTTTGGGATATGTCATATTTTGAAATTTTTGCCATACTATAGCCTTGCCCCTTTGGTCATTTTTTCAACATGCATTTTTATGGTGTTTTTGGCCCTTTCTGCAAGATTCGATGCCATTGCTTTTCTTGGCACGGTATTTTATGCTGTTTTGAGGTGTTTTGAGCAGTTTTTGGGATATGTGAAATTTTGAAATTTTTGCCATACTATAGCCTTGCCCCTTTGGTCATTTTTTCAACATGCATTTTTATGGTGTTTTTGGCCCTTTCTGCAAGATTCGATGCCATTGCTTTTCTTGGCACGGTATTTTATGCTGTTTTGAGGCATTTTAAGCTGTTTTTCGGACATGTCATATTTTGAAATTTTTGCCATACTATAGCCTTGCTTTTTTAGCCATTTTTTCAACATGCATTTTTGTGGTGTTTTTGGCCATTGTTGCAACATCTTATGCCATGGCATATCTTTACACGGTATTTTAAGCTGTTTTGAGATGTTTTGAGCTGTTTTTGGGATATGTCATATTTTGAAATTTTTGCCATACTATAGCCTTGCCTCTTTGGTCATTTTTTCAACATGCATTTTTATGGTGTTTCTGGCCATTGTTACAAGATTCGATGACATGGCTTGTCTTGGCACAGTATTTTATGTTGTTTTGAGGTGTTTTGAGCTGTTTTTGGGATATGTCATATTTTGAAATTTTTGCCATACTATAGCCTTGCCTCTTTGGTCATTTTTTCAACATGCATTTTTATGGTGTTTTTGGCCATTGTTGCAACATCTTATGCCATGGCATATCTTTACACGGTATTTTAAGCTGTTTTGAGGTGTTTTGAGCTGTTTTTGGGATATGTCATATTTTGAAATTTTTGCCATACTATAGCCTTGCCTCTTTGGTCATTTTTTCAACATGCATTTTTATGGTGTTTTTGGCCCTTTCTGCAAGATTCGATGCCATTGCTTTTCTTGGCACGGTATTTTATGCTGTTTTGAGGTGTTTTGAGCTGTTTTTGGGATATGTCATATTTTGAAATTTTTGCCATACTATAGCCTTGCCTCTTTGGTCATTTTTTCAACATGCATTTTTATGGTGTTTTTGGCCCTTTCTGCAAGATTCGATGCCATGGCTTTCCTTGGCACGGTATTTTATGCTGTTTTGAGGTGTTTTGAGCTGTTTTTGGGATATGTCATATTTTGAAATTTTTGCCATACTATAGCCTTGCCTCTTTGGTCATTTTTTCAACATGCATTTTTATGGTGTTTTTGGCCCTTTCTGCAAGATTCGATGCCATGGCTTGTCTTGGCACGGTATTTTATGTTGTTTTGAGGTGTTTTAAACTGTTTTTGGGTTATGTGAAATTTTGAAAATTTTGCCATACTATAGCCTTGACCCTTTGGTCATTTTTTCAACATGCATTTTTATGGTGTTTTTGGCCATTGTTGCAACATCTTATGCCATGGCATATCTTTACACGGTATTTTAAGCTGTTTTGAGATGTTTTGAGCTGTTTTTGGGATATGTCATATTTTGAAATTTTTGCCATACTATAGCCTTGCCTCTTTGGTCATTTTTTCAACATGCATTTTTATGGTGTTTCTGGCCATTGTTACAAGATTCGATGACATGGCTTGTCTTGGCACGGCATTTTATGGTTTTTTGAGGTGTTTTAAACTGTTTTTGGGATATGTCATATTTTGAAATTTTTGCCATACTATAGCCTTGCCCCTTTGGTCATTTTTTCAACATGCATTTTTATGGTGTTTTTGGCCCTTTCTGCAAGATTCGATGCCATTGCTTTTCTTGGCACGGTATTTTATGCTGTTTTGAGGTGTTTTGAGCTGTTTTTGGGATATGTGAAATTTTGAAATTTTTGCCATACTATAGCCTTGCCCCTTTGCTCATTTTTTCAACATGCATTTTTTTGGTGTTTTTGGCCCTTTCTGCAAGATTCGATGCCATGGCTTGTCTTGGCACGGTATTTTATGTTGTTTTCAGGTGTTTTAAACTGTTTTTGGGATATGTCATATTTTGAAATTTTTGCCATACTATAGCCTTGCCTCTTTGGTCATTTTTTCAACATGCATTTTTATGGTGTTTTTGGCCCTTTCTGCAAGATTCGATGCCATGGCTTGTCTTGGCACGGTATTTTATGTTGTTTTGAGGTGTTTTAAACTGTTTTTGGGTTATGTGAAATTTTGAAAATTTTGCCATACTATAGCCTTGACCCTTTGGTCATTTTTTTAACATGCATTTTTATGGTGTTTTTGGCCATTGTTGCAACATCTTATGCCATGGCATATCTTTACACGGTATTTTAAGCTGTTTTGAGATGTTTTTAGCTGTTTTTGGGATATGTCATATTTTGAAATTTTTGCCATACTATAGCCTTGCCTCTTTGGTCATTTTTTCAACATGCATTTTTATGGTGTTTCTGGCCATTGTTACAAGATTCGATGACATGGCTTGTCTTGGCACGGCATTTTATGGTTTTTTGAGGTGTTTTAAACTGTTTTTGGGATATGTCATATTTTGAAATTTTTGCCATACTATAGCCTTGCCCCTTTGCTCATTTTTTCAACATGCATTTTTATGGTGTTTTTGGCCCTTTCTGCAAGATTCGATGCCATGGCTTGTCTTGGCACGGTATTTTATGTTGTTTTGAGGTGTTTTAAACTGTTTTTGGGATATGTGAAATTTTGAAAATTTTGCCATACTATAGCCTTGCCCCTTTGGTCATTTTTTCAACATGCATTTTTATGGTGTTTTTGGCCATTGTTGCAACATCTTATGCTATGGCATATCTTTACACGGTATTTTAAGCTGTTTTGAGGTATTTTGAGCTGTTTTTGGCATATGTCATATTTTGAAATTTTTGCCATACTATAGCCTTGCCTCTTTGGTCATTTTTTCAACATGCATTTTTATGGTGTTTTTGGCCCTTTCTGCAAGATTCGATGCCATGGCTTGTCTTGGCACGGTATTTTATGCTGTTTTGAGGTGTTTTGAGCAGTTTTTGGGATATGTCATATTTTGAAATTTTTGCCATGCTATAGCCTTGCTTTTTTAGCCATTTTTTCAACATGCATTTTTGTGGTGTTTTTGGCCATTCTTGCAACATCTTATGCCATGGCATATCTTTACACGGTATTTTAAGCTGTTTTGAGATGTTTTGAGCTGTTTTTGGGATATGTCATATTTTGAAATTTTTGCCATACTATAGCCTTGCCTCTTTGGTCATTTTTTCAACATGCATTTTTATGGTGTTTTTGGCCCTTTCTGCAAGATTCGATTCCATGGCTTGTCTTGGCACGGTATTTAATGCTGTTTTGAGGTGTTTTGAGCTGTTTTTCGGACATGTCATATTTTGACATTTTTGCCATACTATAGCCTAGCTTTTTTAGTCATTTTTTCAACATGCATTTTTATGGTGTTTTTGGCCCTTTATGCAAGATTCGATGCCATTGCTTTTCTTGGCACGGTATTTTATGCTGTTTTGAGGTGTTTTGAGCTGTTTTTGGGATATGTCATATTTTGTAATTTTTGCCATACTATAGCCTTGCCTCTTTGGTCATTTTTTCAACGTGCATTTTTATGATGTTTTTGGCCCTTTCTGCAAGATTCGATGCCATGGCTTGTCTTGGCACGGTATTTAATGCTGTTTTGAGGTGTTTTGAGCTGTTTTTCGGACATGTCATATTTTGACATTTTTGCCATACTATAGCCTTGCTTTTTTAGTCATTTTTTCAACATGCATTTTTATGGTGTTTTTGGCCATTGTTGCAACATCTTATGCCATGGCATATCTTTACACGGTATTTTAAGCTGTTTTGAGGTATTTTGAGCTGTTTTTGGGATATGTCATATTTTGAAATTTTTGCCATACTATAGCCTTGCCTCTTTGGTCATTTTTTCAACGTGCATTTTTATGGTGTTTTTGGCCCTTTATGCAAGATTCGATGCCATTGCTTTTCTTGGCACGGTATTTTATGCTGTTTTGAGGTGTTTTGAGCAGTTTTTGGGATATGTCATATTTTGAAATTTTTGCCATACTATAGCCTTGCTTTTTTGGTCATTTTTTCAACATGCATTTTTATGGTGTTTCTGGCCATTGTTACAAGATTCGATGACATGGCTTGTCTTGGCACGATATTTTATGTTGTTTTGAGGTGTTTTAAGTTGTTCTTGGGATATGTCATATTTTGACATTTTTGCCATTCTATAGCCTTGCTTTTTGGTCATTTTTTCAACATGCACTTTTATGGTGTTTTTGGCCCTTGTTGCAACATCTTATGCCATGGCATATCTTTACACGGTATTTTAAGCTGTTTTGAGGTGTTTTGAGCTGTTTTTGGGATATGTCATATTTTGAAATTTTGCCATACTATAGCCTTGCCTCTTTGGTCATTTTTCAACATGCATTTTTATGGGTTTTTTTGGCCCTTTCTGCAAGATTTTATGCCATTGCTTTTCTTTACACGATTTTTGATGTTGTTTTGAGGTGTTTTGGGATGTTTTTGGGACATGTCATATTTTGACATTTTTGCCATACTATAGCCTTGCCTCTTTGGTCATTTTTTCAACATGCATTTTTATGGTGTTTTTGGCCATTGTTGTAACATCTTATGCCATGGCATGTCTTTAAACGGTATTTTATGCTGTTTTGAGGTGTTTTGAGCTGTTTTTCGGACATGTCATATTTTGACATTTTTGCCATACTATAGCCTTGCTTTTTTAGTCATTTTTTCAACATGCATTTTTATGGTGTTTTTGGCCCTTTCTGCAAGATTCAATGCCATTGCTTTTCTTGGCACGGTATTTTATGCTGTTTTGAGGTGTTTTGTTGCTGTTTTTGGGATATGTCATATTTTGAAATTTTTGCCATACTATAGCCTTGCCTCTTTGGTCATTTTTTCAACATGCATTTTTATGGTGTTTTTGGCCCTTTCTGCAAGATTCGATGCCATGGCATATCTTGCACGGTATTTTATGCTGTTTTAAGGTGTTTTGAGCTGTTTTTGGAACATGTCATATTTTGACATTTTTGCCATACTATAGCCTTGCTTTTTTGGTCATTTTTTCAACATGCATTTTTATGGTGTTTTTGGCCATTGTTGCAACATCTTATGCCATGGCATGTCTTTACACGGTATTTTATGCTGTTTTGAGGTGTTTTAAACTGTTTTTGGGATATGTCATATTTTGACATTTTTGCCATACTATAGCCTTGCTTTTTTGGTCATTTTTTCAACATGCATTTTTATGGTGTTTTTGGCCATTGTTGCAACATCTTATGCCATGGCATGTCTTTACACGGTATTTTATGCTGTTTTGAGGTGTTTTAAACTGTTTTTGGGATATGTCATATTTTGAAATTTTTGCCATACTATAGCCTTGCCTCTTTGGTCATTTTTTCAACATGCATTTTTATGGTGTTTTTGGCCCTTTCTGCAAGATTCGATGCCATGGCTTGTCTTGGCACGGTATTTTATGCTGTTTTGAGGTGTTTTGAGCTGTTTTTGGGATATGTGAAATTTTGAAATTTTTGCCATACTATAGCCTTGCCTCTTTGGTCATTTTTTCAACATGCATTTTTATGGTGTTTTTGGCCATTGTTGCAACATCTTATGCCATGGCATGTCTTTACACGGTATTTTATGCTGTTTTGAGGTGTTTTGAGCTGTTGTTTGGATAGGTCATATTTTGAAATTTTTGCCATGCTATAGCCTTGCCTCTTTGGTCATTTTTTCAACATGCATTTTTATGGTATTTCTGGCCATTGTTGCAACATTCGATGCCATGGCTTGTCTTGGCACGGTATTTTATGCTGTTTTGAAGTGTTTTGAGCTGTTTTTGGGATATGTGAAATTTTGAAATTTTTGCCATACTATAGCCTTGCTTTTTTAGTCATTTTTTCAACATGCATTTTTATGGTGTTTTTGGCCATTGTTGCAACATCTTATGCCATGGCATGTCTTTACACGATTTTTGATGTTGTTTTAAGGTGTTTTGGGGTGTTTTTGGGACATGTAATATTTTGACATTTTTGCCATACTATAGCCTTGCTTTTTTATTCATTTTTTCAACTTGCATTTTTATGGTGTTTTTGCTGTTTTTGCAACATCTTATGCCATGGCATATCTTTACACGGTATTTTAAGCTGTTTTGAGGTGTTTTGAGCTGTTTTTGGGATATGTGAAATTTTGAAATTTTTGCCATACTATAGCCTTGCCTCTTTGGTTATTTTTTCAACATGCATTTTTATGGTGTTTTTGGACATTTTTACAACATTTTATGTCATGGCATGTCTTTACACGATTTTTGATGTTGTTTTAAGGTGTTTTGGGGTGTTTTTGGGACATGTCATATTTTGACATTTTTGCCATACTATAGCCTTGCTTTTTTGGTCATTTTTTCAACATGCATTTTTATGGTGTTTTTGGCCATTGTTGCAACATCTTATGCCATGGCATGTCTTTACACGGTATTTTATGCTGTTTTGAGGTGTTTTGAGCTGTTTTTCGGACGTCATCTTTTGACATTTTTGCCATACTATAGCCTTGCTTTTTTAGTCATTTTTTCAACATGCATTTTTATGGTGTTTTTGGCCCTTTCTGCAAGATTCAATGCCATTGCTTTTCTTGGCACGGTATTTTATGCTGTTTTGAGGTGTTTTGTTGCTGTTTTTGGGATATGTCATATTTTGAAATTTTTGCCATACTATAGCCTTGCCTCTTTGGTCATTTTTTCAACATGCATTTTTATGGTGTTTTTGGCCCTTTCTGCAAGATTCGATGCCATGGCTAGTCTTGGCACGGTATTTTATGCTGTTTTGAAGTGTTTTGAGCTGTTTTTGGAACATGTCATATTTTGACATTTTTGCCATACTATAGCCTTGCTTTTTTGGTCATTTTTTCAACATGCATTTTTATGGTGTTTTTGGCCATTGTTGCAACATCTTATGCCATGGCATGTCTTTACACGGTATTTTATGCTGTTTTGAGGTGTTTTGAGCTGTTTTTGGGATATGTCATATTTTGACATTTTTGCCATACTATAGCCTTGCTTTTTTGGTCATTTTTTCAACATGCATTTTTATGGTGTTTTTGGCCATTGTTGCAACATCTTATGCCATGGCATGTCTTTACACGGTATTTTATGCTGTTTTGAGGTGTTTTAAACTGTTTTTGGGATATGTCATATTTTGACATTTTTGCCATACTATAGCCTTGCTTTTTTGGTCATTTTTTCAACATGCATTTTTATGGTGTTTTTGGCCATTGTTGCAACATCTTATGCCATGGCATGTCTTTACACGGTATTTTATGCTGTTTTGAGGTGTTTTGAGCTGTTTTTGGGATATGTCATATTTTGAAATTTTTGCCATACTATAGCCTTGCCTCTTTGGTCATTTTTTCAACATGCATTTTTATGGTGTTTTTGGCCCTTTCTGCAAGATTCGATGCCATTGCTTTTCTTGGCACGGTATTTTATGCTGTTTTGAGGTGTTTTGAGCTGTTTTTGGGATATGTCATATTTTGAAATTTTTGCCATACTATAGCCTTGCCTCTTTGCTCACTTTTTCAACATGCATTTCTATGGGTTTTTTTTGGACGTTTTTGCAACATTTTATCCAATGGCATGTCTTTACACGATTTTTGATGTTGTTTTAAGGTGTTTTGGGGTGTTTTTGGGACATGTAATATTTTGACATTTTTGCCATACTATAGCCTTTCTTTTTTATTCATTTTTTCAACATGCATTTTTATGGTGTTTTTGGCCATTGTTGCAACATCTTATGCCATGGCATGTCTTTACACGGTATTTTATGTTGTTTTGAGGTGTTTTGAGCTGTTTTTGGGATATGTCATATTTTGAAATTTTTGCCATACTATAGCCTTGCTTTTTTGGTCATTTTTTCAACATGCATTTTTATGGTGTTTTTGGCCATTGTTGCAACATCTTATGCCATGGCATGTCTTTACACGGTATTTTATGCTGTTTTGAGGTGTTTTGAGCTGTTTTTGGGATATGTCATATTTTGAAATTTTTGCCATACTATAGCCTTGCCTCTTTGGTCATTTTTTCAACATGCATTTTTATGGTGTTTTTGGCCCTTTCTGCAAGATTCAATGCCATTGCTTTTCTTGGCACGGTATTTTATGCTGTTTTGAGGTGTTTTGTTGCTGTTTTTGGGATATGTCATATTTTGAAATTTTTGCCATACTATAGCCTTGCCTCTTTGGTCATTTTTTCAACATGCATTTTTATGGTGTTTTTGGCCCTTTCTGCAAGATTCGATGCCATGGCTAGTCTTGGCACGGTATTTTATGTTGTTTTGAGGTGTTTTAAACTGTTTTTGGGATATGTCATATTTTGAATTTTTTGCCATACTATAGCCTTGCCTCTTTGGTCATTTTTTCAACATGCATTTTTATGGTGTTTTTGGCCCTTTCTGCAAGATTCGATGCCATGGCTAGTCTTGGCATGGTATTTTATGTTGTTTTGAGGTGTTTTAAACTGTTTTTGGGATATGTCATATTTTGAAATTTTTGCCATACTATAGCCTTGCCTCTTTGGTCATTTTTTCAACATGCATTTTTATGGTGTTTTTGGCCCTTTCTGCAACATTCGATGCCATGGTTTGTCTTGGCACGGTATTTTATGCTGTTTTGAGGTGTTTTGAGCTGTTTTTGGGATATGTCATATTTTGAAATTTTGCCATACTATAGCCTTGCCTTTTTGGTCATTTTTTCAACATGCATTTTTATGGTGTTTTTGGCCCTTTCTGCAACATTCGATGCCATGGCTTGTCTTGGCACGGTATTTTATGCTGTTTTGAGCTGTTTTGAGCTGTTTTTGGGATATGTGAAATTTTGAAATTTTTGCCATACTATAGCCTTGCCTCTTTGGTCACTTTTTCAACATGCATTTTTATGGTTTTTTTGGCCATTGTTGCAGAATCTTATGCCATGGCATATCTTTACACGGTATTTTAAGCTGTTTTGAGGTGTTTTGAGCTGTTTTTGGGATATGTCATATTTTGAAATTTTTGTCATACTATAGCCTTGCCTCTTTGGTCATTTTTTCAACATGCATTTTTATGGTGTTTCTGGCCATTGTTACAAGATTCGATGACATGGCTTGTCTTGGCACAGTATTTTATGTTGTTTTGAGGTGTTTTGAGCTGTTTTTGGGATATGTCATATTTTGACATTTTTGCCATACTATAGCCTTGCCTCTTTGGTCATTTTTCAACATGCATTTTTATGGTGTTTTCGGCCCTTTCTGCAAGATTCAATGCCATTGCTTTTCTTGGCACGGTATTTTATGCTGTTTTGAGGTGTTTTGTTGCGGTTTTTGGGATATGTCATATTTTGAAATTTTGCCATACTATAGCCTTGCCTCTTTGGTCATTTTTCAACATGCATTTTTATGGTGTTTTTGGCCCTTTCTGCAAGATTCGATGCCATTGCTTTTCTTGGCACGGTATTTTATGTTGTTTTGAGGTGTTTTAAACTGTTTTTGGGATATGTCATATTTTGAAATTTTTGCCATACTATAGCCTTGCCTCTTTGGTCATTTTTTCAACATGCATTTTTATGGTGTTTTTGGCCCTTTCTGCAACATTCGATGCCATGGTTTGTCTTGGCACGGTATTTTATGCTGTTTTGAGGTGTTTTTCAGACATGTCATATTTTGAAATTTTTGCCATACTATAGCCTTGCCTCTTTGGTCACTTTTTCAACATGCATTTTTATGGTGTTTTTGGCCCTTTCTGCAACATTCGATGCCATGGCTTGTCTTGGCACGGTATTTTATGCTGTTTTGAAATGTTTTGAGCTGTTTTTGGGATATGTGAAATTTTGAAATTTTTGCCATACTATAGCCTTGCCCCTTTGGTCATTTTTTCAACATGCATTTTTATGTTTTTTTTGGCCATTGTTGCAGAATCTTATGCCATGGCATATCTTTACACGGTATTTTAAGCTGTTTTGAGGTGTTTTGAGCTGTTTTTGGGATATGTCATATTTTGAAATTTTTGCCATACTATAGCCTTGCTTTTTTAGTCATTTTTTCAACATGCATTTTTATGGTGTTTCTGGCCATTGTTGCAAGATTCGATGCCATGGCTTGTCTTGGCACGGTATTTTATGTTGTTTTAAGGTGTTTTAAACTGTTTTTGGGATATGTCATATTTTGACATTTTTGCCATACTATAGCCTTGCTTTTTTAGTCATTTTTTCAACATGCATTTTTATGGTGTTTTTGGCCCTTTCTGCAAGATTCGATGCCATTGCTTTTCTTGGCACGGTATTTAATGCTGTTTTGTGGTGTTTTGAGCTGTTTTTGGGACATGTCATATTTTGAAATTTTTGCCATGCTATAGCCTTGCCTCTTTAGTCATTTTTTCAACATGCATTTTTATGGTGTTTTTGGCCATTGTTGCAAGATTCGATGCCATGGCTTGTCTTGGCACGGTATTTTAATTTGTTTTGAGGTGTTTTAAACTGTTTTTGGGACATGTCATATTTTGAAATTTTTGCCATGCTATAGCCTTGCCTCTTTAGTCATTTTTTCAACATGCATTTTTATGGTGTTTTTGGCCATTGTTGCAAGATTCGATGCCATGGCTTGTCTTGGCACGGTATTTTAATTTGTTTTGAGGTGTTTTAAACTGTTTTTGGGATATGTCATATTTTGAAATTTTTGCCATACTATAGCCTTGTCTCTTTGGTCATTTTTTCAACATGCATTTTTATGGTGTTTTTGGCCCTTTCTGCAAGATTCGATGCCATGGCTTGTCTTGGCACGGTATTTTATGCTGTTTTGAGGTGTTTTGAGCTGTTTTTGGGATATGTGAAATTTTGACATTTTTGCCATACTATAGCCTTGCCTCTTTGGTCATTTTTTCAACATGCATTTTTATGGTGTTTTTGGCCATTGTTGCAACATCTTATGCCATGGCATGTCTTTACACGGTATTTTATGCTGTTTTGAGGTGTTTTGAGCTGTTGTTGGGATAGGTCATATTTTGAAATTTTTGCCATACTATAGCCTTGCCTCTTTGGTCATTTTTTCAACATGCATTTTTATGGTATTTCTGGCCATTGTTGCAAGATTAGATGCCATGGCTTGTCTTGGCACGGTATTTTATGTTGTTTTGAGGTGTTTTAAACTGTTTTTGGGATATGTCATATTTTGACATTTTTGCCATACTATAGCCTTGCCTCTTTGGTCATTTTTTCAACATGCATTTTTATGGTGTTTTTGGCCCTTTCTGCAAGATTCGATGCCATGGCTTGTCTTGGCACGGTATTTTATGCTGTTTTGAGCTGTTTTTAGCTGTTTTTGGGATATGTGAAATTTTGAAATTTTTGCCATACTATAGCTTTGCCTCTTTGGTCATTTTTTCAACATGCATTTTTATGGTGTTTCTGGCCATTGTTGCAAGATTCGATGCCAAGGCTTGTCTTGGCACGGTATTTTATGTTGTTTTGAGGTGTTTTGAGCTGTTTTTGGGATAGGTCATATTTTGAAATTTTTGCCATACTATAGCCTTGCCTCTTTGGTCATTTTTTCAACATGCATTTTTATGGTATTTCTGGCCATTGTTGCAAGATTAGATGCCATGGCTTGTCTTGGCACGGTATTTTATGTTGTTTTGAGGTGTTTTAAACTGTTTTTGGGATATGTCATATTTTGACATTTTTGCCATACTATAGCCTTGCTTTTTTAGTCATTTTTTCAACATGCATTTTTATGGTGTTTTTGGCCCTTTCTGCAAGATTCGATGCCATTGCTTTTCTTGGCACGGTATTTTATGCTGTTTTGAGGTGTTTTGAGCTGTTTTTGGGATATGTCATATTTTGAAATTTTTGCCATACTATAGCCTTGCCTCTTTGGTCATTTTTTCAACATGCATTTTTATGGTGTTTTTGGCCCTTTCTGCAAGATTCGATGCCATGGCTTGTCTTGGCACGGTATTTTATGCTGTTTTGAGGTGTTTTGAGCTGTTTTTGGGATATGTGAAATTTTGAAATTTTTGCCATACTATAGCCTTGCCTCTTTGGTCATTTTTTCAACATGCATTTTTATGGTGTTTTTGGCCATTGTTGCAACATCTTATGCCATGGCATGTCTTTACACGGTATTTTATGCTGTTTTGAGGTGTTTTGAGCTGTTGTTGGGATAGGTCATATTTTGAAATTTTTGCCATACTATAGCCTTGCCTCTTTGGTCATTTTTTCAACATGCATTTTTATGGTATTTCTGGCCATTGTTGCAAGATTAGATGCCATGGCTTTTCTTGGCACGGTATTTTATGCTGTTTTGAGGTGTTTTGAGCTGTTTTTCGGACATGTCATATTTTGAAATTTTTGCCATACTATAGCCTTGCCTCTTTGGTCATTTTTTCAACATGCATTTTTATGGTGTTTTTGGCCCTTTCTGCAAGATTCGATGCCATGGCTTGTCTTGGCACGGTATTTTATGCTGTTTTGAGGTGTTTTGAGCTGTTTTTGGGATATGTCATATTTTGAAATTTTTGCCATACTATAGCCTTGCTTTTTTGGTCATTTTTTCAACATGCATTTTTATGGTGTTTTTGGCCATTGTTGCAACATCTTATGCCATGGCTTGTCTTGGCACGGTATTTTATGCTGTTTTGAGGTGTTTTGAACTGTTTTTGGGACATGTCACATTTTGACATTTTTGCCATACTATAGCCTTGCTTTTTTGGTCATTTTTTCAACATGCATTTTTATGGTGTTTTTGCTGTTTTTGCAACATCTTATGCCATGGCATATCTTTACACGGTATTTTATGCTGTTTTGAGGTGTTTTTAACTGTTTTTGGAATATATCATATTTTGAATTTTTTGCCATACTATAGCCTTGCCTCTTTGGTCATTTTTTCAACATGCATTTTTATGGTGTTTTTGGCCCTTTCTGCAAGATTCGATGCCATGGCTTGTCTTGGCACGGTATTTTATGCTGTTTTGAAGTGTTTTGAGCTGTTTTTGGGATATGTGAAATTTTGAAATTTTTGCCATACTATAGCCTTGCCCCTTTGGTCATTTTTTCAACATGCATTTTTATGGTGTTTTTGGCCATTGTTGCAACATCTTATGCCATGGCATGTCTTTACACGGTATTTTATGCTGTTTTGAGGTGTTTTGAGCTGTTTTTGGGACATGTCATATTTTGACATTTTTGCCATACTATAGCCTTGCCTCTTTGGTCATTTTTTCAACATGCATTTTTATGGTGTTTTTGGCCATTGTTGCAAGATTCGATGCCATGGCTTGTCTTGGCACGGTATTTTATGTTGTTTTGAGGTGTTTTAAACTGTTTTTGGGATATGTCATATTTTGACATTTTTGCCATACTATAGCCTTGCTTTTTTAGTCATTTTTTCAACATGCATTTTTATGGTGTTTTTGGCCCTTTCTGCAAGATTCGATGCCATTGCTTTTCTTGGCACGGTATTTTATGCTGTTTTGAGGTGTTTTGAGCTGTTTTTGGGACATGTCATATTTTGAAATTTTTGCCATACTATAGCCTTGCCTCTTTGGTCATTTTTTCAACATGCATTTTTATGGTGTTTTTGGCCCTTTCTGCAACATTCGATGCCATGGCTTGTCTTGGCACGGTATTTTATGCTGTTTTGAGGTGTTTTGAGCTGTTTTTGGGATATGTGAAATTTTGAAATTTTTGCCATACTATAGCCTTGCCTCTTTGGTCATTTTTTCAACATGCATTTTTATGGTGTTTTTGGCCATTGTTGCAACATCTTATGCCATGGCATGTCTTTACACGGTATTTTATGCTGTTTTGAGGTGTTTTGAGCTGTTGTTGGGATAGGTCATATTTTGAAATTTTTGCCTCTTTGGTCATTTTTTCAACATGCATTTTTATGGTATTTCTGGCCATTGTTGCAAGATTAGATGCCATGGCTTTTCTTGGCACGGTATTTTATGCTGTTTTGAGGTGTTTTGAGCTGTTTTTCGGACATGTCATATTTTGAAATTTTTGCCATAGTATAGCCTTGCCTCTTTGGTCATTTTTTCAACATGCATTTTTATGTTTTTTTTGGCCATTGTTGCAGAATCTTATGCCATGGCATATCTTTACACGGTATTTTAAGCTGTTTTGAGGTGTTTTGAGCTGTTTTTGGGATATGTCATATTTTGAAATTTTTGCCATACTATAGCCTTGCCTCTTTGGTCATTTTTTCAACATGCATTTTTATGGTGTTTCTGGCCATTGTTGCAAGATTCGATGCCATGGCTTGTCTTGGCACGGTATTTTATGTTGTTTTGAGGTGTTTTAAACTGTTTTTGGGATATGTCATATTTTGACATTTTTGCCATACTATAGCCTTGCTTTTTTAGTCATTTTTTCAACATGCATTTTTATGGTGTTTTTGGCCCTTTCTGCAAGATTCGATGCCATTGCTTTTCTTGGCACGGTATTTAATGCTGTTTTGTGGTGTTTTGAGCTGTTTTTGGGACATGTCATATTTTGAAATTTTTGCCATGCTATAGCCTTGCCTCTTTAGTCATTTTTTCAACATGCATTTTTATGGTGTTTTTGGCCATTGTTGCAAGATTCGATGCCATGGCTTGTCTTGGCACGGTATTTTAATTTGTTTTGAGGTGTTTTAAACTGTTTTTGGGATATGTCATATTTTGAAATTTTTGCCATACTATAGCCTTGTCTCTTTGGTCATTTTTTCAACATGCATTTTTATGGTGTTTTTGGCCCTTTCTGCAAGATTCGATGCCATGGCTTGTCTTGGCACGGTATTTTATGCTGTTTTGAAGTGTTTTGAGCTGTTTTTGGGACATGTCATATTTTGACATTTTTGCCATACTATAGCCTTGCTTTTTTGGTCATTTTTTCAACATGCATTTTTATGGTGTTTTTGGCCATTGTTGCAACATCTTATGCCATGGCATGTCTTTACACGGTATTTTATGCTGTTTTGAGGTGTTTTGAGCTGTTGTTGGGATAGGTCATATTTTGAAATTTTTGCCATACTATAGCCTTGCCTCTTTGGTCATTTTTTCAACATGCATTTTTATGGTATTTCTGGCCATTGTTGCAAGATTAGATGCCATGGCTTGTCTTGGCACGGTATTTTATGTTGTTTTGAGGTGTTTTAAACTGTTTTTGGGATATGTCATATTTTGAAATTTTTGCCATACTATAGCCTTGCCTCTTTGGTCATTTTTTCAACATGCATTTTTATGGTGTTTTTGCTGTTTTTGTAACATATTATGCCATGGCTTGTCTTGGCACGGTATTTTATGCTGTTTTGAAGTGTTTTGAGCTGTTTTTGGGATATGTGAAATTTTGAAATTTTTGCCATACTATAGCCTTGCCTCTTTGGTTATTTTTTCAACATGCATTTTATGGTGTTTTTGGCCCTTTCTGCAACATTCGATGCCATGGCTTCTCTTGGCACGGTATTTTATGCTGTTTTGAGGTGTTTTGAGCTGTTTTTGGGACATGTCATATTTTGAAATTTTTGCCATACTATAGCCTTGCCTCTTTGGTCATTATTTCATCATACAATTTTATGGTGTTTTTGGCCCTTTCTGCAAGATCTTGATGCCATGGCTTGTCTTGGCACGTATTTTATGCTGTTTTGAGGTGTTTTGAGCTGTTTTTGGGATATGTCATATTTTGAAATTTTTGCCATACTATAGCCTTGCTTTTTGGTCATTTTTTCAACATGCATTTTATGGTGTTTTTGGCCATTGTTGCAACATCTTATGCCATGGCATATCTTTACACGGTATTTTATGCTGTTTTGAGGTGTTTTGAGCTGTTTTTGGGATATGTCATATTTTGAAATTTTTGCCATACTATAGCCTTGCCTCTTTGGTCATTTTTTCAACATGCATTTTTATGGTGTTTTTGGCCATTGTTGCAACATCTTATGCCATGGCTTGTCTTTAAACGGTATTTTATGCTGTTTTGAGGTGTTTTGAGCTGATTTTCGGACATGTCATATTTTGACATTTTTGCCATACTATAGCCTTGCCCCTTTGGTCATTTTTTCAACATGCATTTTTATGGTGTTTTTGGCCCTTTCTGCAACATTCGATGCCATGGTTTGTCTTGGCACAGTATTTTATGCTTTTTTGAGGTGTTTTGAGCTTTTTTTGGGACATGTCATATTTTGACATTTTTGCCATACTATAGCCTTGCCTTTTTGGTTATTTTTTCAACATGCATTTTATGGTGTTTTTGGCCCTTTTTGCAACATTCGATGCCATGGCTTGTCTTGGCACGGTATTTTATGCTGTTTTGAGGTGTTTTGAGCTTTTTTTGGGACATGTCATATTTTGACATTTTTGCCATACTATAGCCTTGCTTTTTTAGTCATTTTTTCAACATGCATTTTTATGGTGTTTTTGGCCCTTTCTGCAAGATTCGATGCCATTGCTTTTCTTGGCACGGTATTTTATGCTGTTTTGAGGTGTTTTGAGCTGTTTTTGGGATATGTCATATTTTGAAATTTTTGCCATACTATAGCCTTGCCTCTTTGCTCACTTTTTCAACATGCATTTTTATGGTGTTGTTGGCCCTTTCTGCAAGATTCGATGCCATGGCTTGTCTTGGCACGGTATTTTATGCTGTTTTGAGGTGTTTTGAACTGTTTTTGGGATATGTCATATTTTGAAATTTTTGCCATACTATAGCCTTGCCTCTTTGGTCATTTTTTCAACATGCATTTTTATGGTGTTTTTGGCCATTGTTGCAAGATTCGATGCCATGGCTTGTCTTGGCACGGTATTTTATGGTGTTTTGGGGTGATTTAAACTGTTTTTGGGATATGTCATATTTTGAAATTTTTGCCATACTATAGCCTTGCCTCTTTGGTCATTTTTCAACATGCATTTTTATGGTGTTTTTGGCCATTGTTGCAAGATCTTATGCCATGGCTTTTCTTTACAGTATTTTATGCTGTTTTGAGGTGTTTTGAGCTGTTTTTGGATATGTCATATTTTGAAATTTTTGCCATACTATAGCCTTGCCTCTTTGGTCATTTTTCAACATGCATTTTTATGGTGTTTTGGCCCTTTCTGCAAGATTCGATGCCATGGCTTGTCTTGGCACGGTATTTTATGTTGTTTTGAGGTGTTTTAAACTGTTTTTGGGATATGTCATATTTTGAAATTTTTGCCATACTATAGCCTTGCTTTTTTAGTCATTTTTTCAACATGCATTTTTATGGTGTTTTTGGCCCTTTCTGCAAGATTCAATGCCATGGCTTTTCTTGGCACGGTATTTTATGCTGTTTTGAGGTGTTTTGAGCTGTTTTTGGGATATGTCATATTTTGAAATTTTTGCCATACTATAGCCTTGCCTCTTTGGTCATTTTTTCAACATGCATTTTTATGGTGTTTTTGGCCCTTTCTGCAAGATTCGATGTCATGGCTTGTCTTGGCATGGTATTTTATGCTGTTTTGAGGTGTTTTCAACTGTTTTTGGGACATGTGAAATTTTGAAATTTTTGCCATACTATAGCCTTGCCTCTTTGGTCATTTTTCAACATGCATTTTTATGGTGTTTTGGCCATTTCTGCAACATTCGATGCCATGGCTTGTCTTGGCACGGTATTTTATGCTGTTTTGAGGTGTTTTGAGCTGTTTTTGGGATATGTCATATTTTGAAAATTTTGCCATACTATAGCCTTGCCTCTTTGGTCATTTTTTCAACATGCATTTTTATGGTGTTTTTGGCCCTTTCTGCAAGATTCGATGCCATGGCTTGTCTTGGCACGGTATTTTATGTTGTTTTCAGGTGTTTTGAACTGTTTTTGGGATATGTCATGTTTTGAAATTTTGCCATACTATAGCCTTGCCTCTTTGGTCATTTTTTCAACATGCATTTTATGGTGTTTTTGGCCATTGTTGCAACATCTTATGCCATGGCATGTCTTTACACGGTATTTTATGCTGTTTTGAGGTGTTTTGAGCTGTTTTTGGGATATGTCATATTTTGAAATTTTTGCCATACTATAGCCTTGCTTTTTTGGTAATTTTTTCAACATGCACTTTTGGCCCTTTCTGCAAGATTCGATGCCATGGCTTGTCTTGGCACAGTATTTTATGCTGTTTTGAGGTATTTTGAGCTGTTTTTGGGATATGTGAAATTTTGAAATTTTTGCCATACTATAGGCTTGCTTTTTGGTCATTTTTTCAACATGCATTTTTATGGTGTTTTGGCCCTTTCTGCAAGATTCGATGCCATGGCTTTTCTTGCACGGTATTTTATGCTGTTTTGAGGTGTTTTAATCTGTTTTTGGGATATGTCATATTTTGAAATTTTTGCCATACTATAGCCTTGCCTCTTTGGTCATTTTTTCAACATGCATTTTTATGGTGTTTTTGGCCCTTTCTGCAAGATTCGATGCCATGGCTTTTCTTGGCACGGTATTTTATGCTGTTTTGAGGTGTTTTGAGCTGTTTTTGGGATATGTGAAATTTTGAAATTTTTGCCATACTATAGCCTTGCCTCTTTGGTCATTTTTTCAACATGCATTTTTATGGTGTTTTTGCAACATCTTATGCCATGGCATATCTTCGCACGGTATTTTATGCTGTTTTGAGGTGTTTTGTTGCTGTTTTTGGGATATGTCATATTTTGAAATTTTTGCCATACTATAGCCTTGCCTCTTTGGTCATTTTTTCAACATGCATTTTTATGGTGTTTTTGGCCCTTTCTGCAAGATTCGATGCCATGGCTTGTCTTGGCACGGTATTTTATGCTGTTTTGAAGTGTTTTGAGCTGTTTTTGGGATATGTCATATTTTGAAACTTTTGCCATACTATAGCCTTGCCTCTTTGGTCATTTTTCAACATGCATTTTATGGTGTTTTTGGCCATTGTTGCAACATCTTATGCCATGGCATATCTTTACAGTATTTTATGTTGTTTTGAGGTGTTTTGAGCTGTTTTTGGGATATGTCATATTTTGAAATTTTGCCATACTATAGCCTTGCCTCTTTGGTCATTTTTCAACATGCATTTTTATGGTGTTTTTGGCCATTTCTGCAAGATCTTATGCCATGGCTTTTCTTGGCACGGTATTTTATGCTGTTTTGAGGTGTTTTGAGCTGTTTTTGGGATATGTCATATTTTGAAATTTTTGCCATACTATAGCCTTGCCTCTTTGGTCATTTTTTCAACATGCATTTTTATGGTGTTTTTGGCCCTTTCTGCAAGATTCGATGCCATGGCTTGTCTTGTACGGTATTTTATGCTGTTTTGAGGTGTTTTGAGCTGTTTTTGGGATATGTCATATTTTGAAATTTTTGCCATACTATAGCCTTGCCTCTTTGGTCATTTTTTCAACATGCATTTTTATGGTGTTTTTGGCCCTTTCTGCAAGATTCAATGCCATGGCTTTTCTTTACGGTATTTTTTGCTGTTTTGAGGTGTTTTGTTGCTGTTTTTGGGATATGTGAAATTTTGAAATTTTTGCCATACTATAGCCTTGCCTCTTTGGTTATTTTTTCAACATGCATTTTATGGTGTTTTTGGCCCTTTCTGCAACATTCAATGCCATGGCTTCTCTTGGCACGGTATTTTATGCTGTTTTGAGGTGTTTTGTTGCTGTTTTTGGGATATGTCATATTTTGAAATTTTTGCCATACTATAGCCTTGCTCTTTGGTCATTTTTTCAACATGCATTTTATGGTGTTTTTGGCCCTTTCTGCAACATTCAATGCCATGGCTTGTCTTGGCACGGTATTTTATGCTGTTTTGAAGTGTTTTGAGCTGTTTTTGGGATATGTCAAATTTTGAACTTGTTGCCATACTATAGCCTTGCCTCTTTGGTCATTTTTTCAACATGCATTTTTATGGTGTTTTTGGCCCTTTCTGCAACATTCGATGCCATGGCTTGTCTTGGCACGGTATTTTATGCTGTTTTGAGGTGTTTTGAGCTGTTTTTGGGACATGTCATATTTTGACATTTTTGCCATACTATAGCCTTGCCTTTTTGGTCATTTTTTTCAACATGCATTTTTATGGTGTTTTTGGCCATTGTTGCAACATCTTATGCCATGGCATGTCTTTACACGGTATTTTATGCTGTTTTGAGGTGTTTTGAGCTGTTTTTCGGACATGTCATATTTTGACATTTTTGCCATACTATAGCCTTGCTTTTTTAGTCATTTTTTCAACATGCATTTTTATGGTGTTTTTGGCCCTTTCTGCAAGATTCGATGCCATGGCTAGTCTTGGCGCGGTATTTTATGCTGTTTTGAAGTGTTTTGAGCTGTTTTTGGGACATGTCATATTTTGACATTTTTGCCATACTATAGCCTTGCCTCTTTGGTCACTTTTTCAACATGCATTTTTATGGTGTTTTTGGCCCTTTCTGCAACATTCGATGCCATGGCTTGTCTTGCACGGTATTTTATGTTGTTTTGAGGTGTTTTAAACTGTTTTTGGGATATGTCATATTTTGACATTTTGCCATACTATAGCCTTGCCTCTTTGGTCATTTTTTCAACATGCATTTTTATGGTGTTTTTGGCCATTGTTGCAACATCTTATGCCATGGCATATCTTTACACGGTATTTTATGCTGTTTTGAGGTGTCTTTAACTGTTTTTGGAATATATCATATTTTGAAATTTTTGCCATACTATAGCCTTGCCTCTTTGGTCATTTTTCAACATGCATTTTTATGGTGTTTTTGGCCCTTTCTGCAAGATTCGATGCCATGGCTTGTCTTGGCACGGTATTTTATGCTGTTTTGAGGTGTTTTGAACTGTTTTTGGGATATGTCATATTTTGAAATTTTTGCCATACTATAGCCTTGCCTCTTTGCTCATTTTTTCAACATGCATTTTTATGGTGTTTTTGGCCCTTTCTGCAAGATTCGATGCCATGGCTTGTCTTGGCACGGTATTTTATGCTGTTTTGAGGTGTTTTGAGCTGTTTTTGGGATATGTCATATTTTGAAATTTTTGCCATACTATAGCCTTGCCTCTTTGGTCATTTTTTCAACATGCATTTTTATGGTGTTTTTGGCCCTTTCTGCAAGATTTGATGCCATGGCTTGTCTTTGCACGGTATTTTATGCTGTTTTGAGGTGTTTTGAGCTGTTTTTGGGATATGTCATATTTTGAAATTTTTGCCATACTATAGCCTTGCCTCTTTGGTCATTTTTTCAACATGCATTTTTATGGTGTTTTTGGCCCTTTCTGCAAGATTCGATGCCATGGCTAGTCTTGGCACGGTATTTTATGCTGTTTTGAGGTATTTTGAGCTGTTTTTGGGATATGTCATATTTTGAAATTTTTGCCATACTATAGCCTTGCCTCTTTGGTCATTTTTTCAACATGCATTTTTATGGTGTTTTTGGCCCTTTCTGCAAGATTCGATGCCATTGCTTTTCTTGGCACGGTATTTTATGCTGTTTTGAGGTGTTTTGAGCTGTTTTTGGGATATGTCATATTTTGACATTTTTGCCATACTATAGCCTTGCCTCTTTGGTCATTTTTTCAACATGCATTTTTATGGTGTTTTTGGCCCTTTCTGCAAGATTCGATGCCATGGCTTGTCTTGGCACGGTATTTTATGTTGTTTTGAGGTGTTTTAAACTGTTTTTGGGATATGTCATATTTTCACATTTTTGCCATACTATAGCCTTGCCTCTTTGGTCATTTTTTCAACATGCATTTTTATGGTGTTTTTGGCCATTGTTGCAACATCTTATGCCATGGCATATCTTTACACGGTATTTTAAGCTGTTTTGAGGTGTTTTGAGCTGTTTTTGGGATATGTCATATTTTGAAATTTTTGCCATACTATTGCCTTGCCTCTTTGGTCATTTTTTCAACATGCATTTTTATGGTGTTTTTGGCCCTTTCTGCAAGATTCGATGCCATTGCTTTTCTTGGCACGGTATTTTATGCTGTTTTGAGGTGTTTTGAGCAGTTTTTGGGATATGTGTAATTTTGACATTTTTGCCATACTATAGCCTTGCCCCTTTGCTCATTTTTTCAACATGCATTTTTATGGTGTTTTTGGCCCTTTCTGCAAGATTCAATGCCATGGCTTTCCTTGGCACGGTATTTTATGCTGTTTTGAGGTGTTTTGAGCTGTTTTTGGGATATGTCATATTTTGAAATTTTTGCCATACTATAGCCTTGCCTCTTTGGTCATTTTTTCAACATGCATTTTTATGGTGTTTTTGGCCCTTTCTGCAAGATTCGATGCCATGGCTTGTCTTGGCACGGTATTTTATGTTGTTTTGAGGTGTTTTGAACTGTTTTTGGGATATGTGAAATTTTGAAATTTTTACCATACTATAGCCTTGCCCCTTTGGTCATTTTTTCAACATGCATTTTCATGGTGTTTTTGGCCCTTTCTGCAACATTCAATGCCAAGGCTTGTCTTGGCACGGTATTTTATGCTGTTTTGAGGTGTTTTAAACTGTTTTTGGAATATATCATATTTTGAAATTTTTGCCATACCATAGCCTTGCCTCTTTGCTCACTTTTTCAACATGCATTTTTATGGGTTTTTTTGGACATTTTTTCAACATTTTATGCCATGGCATGTCTTTACACGATTTTTGATGTTGTTTTGAGGTGTTTTGGGGTGTTTTTGGGACATGCCATATTTTGACATTTTTGCCATACTATAGCCTTGCTTTTTTGGTCATTTTTTCAACATGCATTTTTATGGTGTTTTTGGCCATTGTTGCAACATCTTGTGCCATGGCATGTCTTTACACGGTATTTTATGCTGTTTTGAGCTGTTATGAGCTATTTTTCGGACGTAATATTTTGACATTTTTGCCATACTATAGCCTTGCTTTTTTAGTCATTTTTTCAACATGCATTTTTATGGTGTTTTTGGCCCTTTCTGCAAGATTCTATGCCATGGCTAGTCTTGGCACGGTATTTTATGCTGTTTTGAAGTGTTTTGAGCTGTTTTTGGGACATGTCATATTTTGACATTTTTGCCATACTATAGCCTTGCTTTTTTGGTCATTTTTTCAACATGCATTTTTATGGTGTTTTTGGCCATTGTTGCAACATCTTATGCCATGGCATGTCTTTAAACGGTATTTTATGCTGTTTTGAGGTGTTTTGAGCTGTTCTTCGGACATGTCATATTTTGACATTTTTGCCATACTATAGCCTTGCTTTTTTAGTCATTTTTTCAACATGCATTTTTATGGTGTTTTTGGCCCTTTCTGCAAGATTCGATGCCATTGCTTTTCTTGGCACGGTATTTTATGCTGTTTTGAGGAGTTTTGAGCTGTTTTTGGGATATGTGAAATTCTGACATTTTTGCCATACTATAGCCTTGCCCCTTTGGTCATTTTTTCAACATGCATTTTTATGGTGTTTTTGGCCATTGTTGCAACATCTTATGCCATGGCTTGTCTTTACACAGTATTTTAAGCTGTTTTGAGGTGTTTTAAGCTGTTTTTGGGATATGTCATATTTTGAAATTTTTGCCATACTATAGCCTTGCCTCTTTGGTCATTTTTTCAACATGCATTTTTATGGGTGTTTTTGGACGTTTTTGCAACATTTTATGCCATGGCATGTCTTTACACGATTTTTGATGTTGTTTTAAGGTGTTTAGGGGTGTTATTGGGACATGTCATATTTTGAAATTTTTGCCATACTATAGCCTTGCCCCTTTGGTCATTTTTTCAACATGCATTTTTATGGTGTTTTTGGCCATTGTTGCCACATCTTATGCCATGGCATGTCTTTACATGGTATTTTATGCTGTTTTGAGGTGTTTTGAGCTGTTTTTCGGACGTCATATTTTGACATTTTTGCCATACTATAGCCTTGCTTTTTTAGTCATTTTTTCAACATGCATTTTTATGGTGTTTTTGGCCCTTTCTGCAAGATTCAATGCCATTGCTTTTCTTGGCATGGTATTTTATGCTGTTTTGAGGTGTTTTAAACTGTTTTTGGGATATGTCATATTTTGAAATTTTTGCCATACTATAGCCTTGCCTCTTTGGTCATTTTTTCAACATGCATTTTTATGGTTTTTTTGGACGTTTTTGCAACATTTTATGCCATGGCATGTCTTTACACGATTTTTGATGTTGTTTTAAGGTGTTTTGGGGTGTTTTTGGGACATGTCATATTTTGACATTTTTGCCATACTATAGCCTTGCCCCTTTGGTCATTTTTTCAACATGCATTTTTATGGTGTTTTTGGCCCTTTCTGCAAGATTCGATGCCATGGCTTGTCTTGGCACGGTATTTTATGCTGTTTTGAGGTGTTTTGAGCTGTTTTTGGGATATGTGAAATTTTGAAATTTTTGGCATACTATAGCCTTGCCCCTTTGCTCATTTTTTCAACATGCATTTTTATGGTGTTTTTGGCCATTGTTGCAACATCTTATGCCATGGCATATCTTTACATGGTATTTTAAGCTGTTTTGAGGTGTTTTGAGCTGTTTTTGGGATATGTCATATTTTGACATTTTTGCCATACTATAGCCTTGCTTTTTTAGCCATTTTTTCAACATGCATTTTTATGGTGTTTTTGGCCCTTTCTGCAAGATTCGATGCCATTGCTTTTCTTGGCACGGTATTTTATGTTGTTTTGAGGTATTTTAAGCTGTTTTTCGGACATGTCATATTTTGAAATTTTTGCCATACTATAGCCTTGCTTTTTTTGCCATTTTTTCAACTTGCATTTTTATGGTGTTTCTGGCCATTGTTGCAAGATTCGATGACATGGCTTGTCTTGGCACGGTATTTTATGCTGTTTTGAGGTGTTTTGAGCTGTTTTTGGGATATGTCATATTTTGACATTTTTGCCATACTATAGCCTTGCCTCTTTGGTCATTTTTTCAACATGCATTTTTATGGTGTTTCTGGCCATTGTTGCAAGATTCGATGCCATGGCTGGTCTTGGCACGGTATTTTATGTTGTTTTGGGGTGTTTTAAACTGTTTTTGGGATTTTTCATGTTTTGAAATTTTTGCCATACTATAGCCTTGCCTCTTAGGTCATTTTTTCAACATGCATTTTTATGGTGTTTTTGGCCCTTTCTGCAAGATTCGATGCCATGGCTGGTCTTGGCACGGTATTTTATGTTGTTTTGGGGTGTTTTAAACTATTTTTGGGATTTTTCATATTTTGAAATTTTTGCCATACTATAGTCTTGCCTCTCTGGTCATTTTTTCAACATGCATTTTTATGGTGTTTTTGGCCCTTTCTGCAAGATTCTATGCCATGGCTTGTCTTGGCACGGTATTTTATGTTGTTTTCAGGTGTTTTAAACTGTTTTTGGGATATGTCATATTTTGACATTTCTGCCATACTATAGCCTTGCTTTTTTTGTCATTTTTTCAACATGCATTTTTATGGTGTTTTTGGCCATTGTTGCAACATTCTATGCCATGGCATGTCTTGGCACGCCATTTCATGCTGTTTTTATGTGTTTGGAGCTGTTTTTGGGACATGTCATATGTTGACATTAATTGTCATATTATAATTTGGAATTTTTGATCATTTTTTCAACATGCTACATTAAGGTGTTTTTGTCAGTATTTGCTATGACTTGTGTTGGCATGGTATTTCATGTTGTCTTACCTGTTTTTTGCACGTCATATTTTGACATTGTTCGCCATACTATAGTATGGCTTTTTATGTCATTTTTTTGCCAAGCTATATTATGGTGTTATCTGTTGTTTACAGCCATTTTTTCGACATACTATGAAATGTAATTTTAAGGCATTTTTTCAATATGCTATTTCCAAGGAAACACAGCTCTCCTCTTCAAGAGTCTGTTTCCCCGTAACTCAGACACTGTAAATAATAAACAGCCATCTCAGACCTGCGAGAGAGTGGCTCATTAGAGAAGTAAGGTGTCTTTTCTTTTTAAGTGATGGATACCCATCAGTGTTTACTTTTACGGTTGACCAGACCAGAAGATAAACACTCTACCACTCAGCCCGAGGGAGTGTCTCTGGCCTGTCTCCTGTTGGGGGATCCAGGGCGGCTCTGGGAGTACCTCTGCTACTACCCTCCCTTGTGTTTTATGAGTTCTTATTCACTCCTGGTCAAAACGAGGCAGCAAACAGCAAAGTTCGCTTTTGTCCAGTAACTTGTTCTTTTTTGTCTTGTTTCATCCTTTAGCCACTCACCAGTTTCTCTGAAGGAAGAACCGTGAACACCCAAAGATTGTAGAAAAAGGTTAAAACTGCTCAAGGCAGGCTTTATTCAAAGATAAAAATGTCAAAGCGTAAATCAAAAGCAAACAGTTACCAAACTCCCTTTAACAGGAGCTACATATACTGTCTAACACAGAGTCTAGGTATGATAAGGTAAAAAGCACCTTGAGTGATCTGTTGTTCCTCTTTTATCTGGAAGTCCGTCACGTCATCACTCTCTCTACTCTCTCCTCATTGGCTGGCCTCGGGGTGGCGTGTTCGAGTAGAAACTTCCTTCTCCTGCTGGGAGATTTTAACCCCTTCTGCATGTGGTTTCCTGTCAATGGTTGCTCAAACGGCTGCTGCTGCTGATTCATGAACATGTTAAACATGCTCATGAGCCAGAGTGCGGGCCCTTGCATGCTCATGAAGGTTCATCTCCCTCGTGGGAAATGAGCTGCTTGGGTTAGGATCTGGGTCCAAGTTTCCATTCTTGGCTGGTCTCCCAACAGCTATTTTATGACTTTTTTGGCATATTATACTACGTCATTTTTAGCTGTTTTTCAACATGCTATATTAAGACCTTTTTGGCTGTGTTTTCAACATGATGTACTATAACGTGTTTCAAAATGGTAGGTTATGGTGTTTTCAGACATTTTTTCAAAATGCTATACTATGATGATTTTGGCTGCTTTTTTGACATGCTATACTATGACATTTTTCGGCATGCAACTGTCGTTTTCAACCATTTTTTCGACATACTATACTATGTTGACGTTTTTATACATTTTTGGACATACTATAGCATGACGTTTTAATCAATTTTTGGATGACATACTACTATGAGGATTTTCTCAACTTTTGAATGGCATACTATAGTATTGTGTTTTTATCAGTTTTTGGACCACTAACTACACTGATGCTTTTATCAGTTTTTGGACGACATACTACAGTATGACTTTAGTAAGATGTTTTTTCCATTTTTGAACAATATACTGTCATGACATTTTATTCAATTTTTGGACAATATACTTTAGTATGACATTTTAATCAATTTTTGGACAACATACTGTAGTATGACGGTTTTATCAATTTTTGGACAACGTACTACTATGACATTTTATACCATTTTTGGACTACATAGTGTATAGCATTATGTTTTTAACAGTTTTTGAATTACGTACTATAGTATGACATTTTCGACAATTTTTAGACAACATGCTATAGTATGAAGTTTTTATCAACTTTCGGATGACATGCTATACAATGATGTTTTTATCAATGTTTGGATGACATACTATAGTATAACGTTTTTATTAATTTTTGGACGATATACTATACTGACATTTTTATCCATTTTTGGATGACATACTATAGTATGATGTTTTTTTCAATTTTGGCACGATATACCATAGTAAGACGTTTCTTTCAATTTATGAACATCATACGATACTATGATGTTTTTAATCAATGTTTGGACAACATACTATAGTATGACATTATCAATCTTTGGACGACATACTACAGTATGATGTTTTAATTCATTTTTGGACGGCACACCATAGAATTATATTTCTAACAATTTTTGAACTATATACTATACTATGAGGTGTTTATTAATTTTCGGACGACATACTATACAACGATGTTTTTACTAATGTTTGGATAACATACTATAGTATGACAATGTTTTAAATTTTTGGATAACATACTATAGTATGATGTTTTTATCAGTTTTTGGATGACATACTATACAATGATGTTTTTTTCAATTTTTGGACAACACACTATTGTGTGACGTTATCGGTTTTTTAGACAACATAATATAGTATGACATTTTCATTCATTTTTGAACAACATACTATACTATGACATTTTTATCAATTTTTGGATGACATACTATATTATGATGTTTTTATGATGTTTTTATCCATTTTTGGGCGACATACTATAGTATAATGTTTTTATCAATTTTGGGACAATACACTATAGTAAGACGTTTTTTTTTAACGACACATGATGTTATGGCTATGTGCTTGATCGTAGGAGCTGGCCCCTTCATGATGCAGCAGGCACTACAAAAGGTGTTGAGGAAGAAAGCAGGGACAGCACAGCACAGTTAGGGAAGATGAGAATGGAGTAAAGAGAGAAAGTCAGAAAAAAGCACTGTTGGGCACCACTCACAGAGGCATAAATTTAGGCACTCACAATTGGATTCAAATGCAAATTCAGCACCAAGCACCCCTGTGGAAAGGCCAACCTTAATTTAGCAAAGTCCCAGTGTGTGTATGCTACCCCCAACTGACAGGAACACCTCATTCTCCACACTGTTTATCTCTGAATGTGTGTGTGCGTGCATACATATGCATACGTCTTACAGGAAACAAGAAGACAATGACAGTTTGTGATTTTGACACACCGCTGTAGCCCACTAAAGAAAAGATACTGAATAAATTCACTTTCTCTGAAACCACTTTTCCCACCTGTGATATTTGAATATAATTTTGTATATGCACGTTTTATGAGGGGTGGGAGCTGTACCCGCTAACATGCACACGCCTACGTGCACATGCCTGCCCATCTCTATTCTCTCCTCTCTCTGTTCCCACCTCCGAGCCCCTCCAGCAAGGCAGTCAGAAATGAACCTGAACTGATTGAGAGTCAAAAGCAGTTGCCGGGGCAGGTTCAGTGGGGCAGAAGCAGTTGCTGGGGCAGCGGTGGTGATGGTTGGTTACCATGGGAGGAGGGGGTGGAGGAGGAGGGCAGGGTGGGTAGCCCCATTGGTTGCCAGGGGGTAGCCCGCTGGTTGCTTGGGAGTGTCGTAGCAATTGGGCGAGTGTTAAAGCCATTAGGAGGCCTTACCATATGAAAGGCTGGGTGGGTGTGGCAGGGCCGAAGATGAGTCCTGGGAGGATAGCCCCACTGTCAAACAGCAGGACTCTTACAAAAGAGCCTTTCACTGGGCCATTACTGCCCCCCCCCCCACCCCCCACCCCCCCGCTAACACAGCCTCCACCCTGAGCTCCCACCCCAGCCGGGCCCATTCAGAGCCAGCTACCGTGGCCACAGAATAGGGGAATTCCCCCTTTAAGTGTAGGAATGACAGGGCAAAAAGAGGAGGGAGAGAGGACTTAAAGCATTAGAGTAAAGAAAAAAATGCAGCAACCTTCCACCAACCTGTACGGTGTGTTTTCCACTGAGTTGGCATCCAGACTCCAGCCAGAGAGGCCCCCTGAGAACCCAGTTGAACCTCCAGGGAAAGTCTCATTACTGGGGGCAACCGCTCCCTGGCGCTCCCCATCCTGTCCAGAAGTAGAAATCTTTATTTCCGTCTTAGTTACAAGCAGAGGTACTGTTTACTATGCAGTAATGAAAAAAGCACACAGGAAACTAAAAATAGACTGAGCTAATGTGGTCCAAACAGCCAGGAAAGGAAATCTGGGTGTATATAACTGTACATACACGTGTGTGTGTGTGTGTGTGCGTGTGCACATGCGGACACATAGCCGCAGGTATGGGCAGCAGTGGGGAGAAGCAGCGATAAAAGCCAGCCTCTGTTTCCTGTCCTTAACAGGCTAATGGTGAGGATTTACTGGTCTTTTATTATGATCGCTCCAATTAGCTGTAAAGCAGCACAGGACCAGTCCTCTCACTGCCTGTTTGTCTGTCTCTCAGGACCAGTCCTCTCACTGCCTGTTTGTCTGTCTCTCAGGACCAGTCCTCTCACTGCCTGTTTGTCTGTCTCTCAGGACCAGTCCTCTCACTGCCTGTTTGTCTGTCTCTCAGGACCAGTCCTCTCACTGCCTGTTTGTCTGTCTCTCAGGACCAGTCCTCTCACTGCCTGTTTGTCTGTCTCTCAGTCTCAGTTTCACTAACTTCCTTGTTTCTCATGGGCCGGCTGCTCTGCAATTCAGAATAGTAGAAAAATGATAATCCATGAAACAGTATGATAAGACAATGCACAATAATTGTGACACTTAGTGTAGACGGATATTAAGCTGGGGCTCATTTTCATAGTTTTGGTCAATTTTTCTTTTCATTCAGGGTCAGTTCAAACACAAATAAAAAAAATTACATATTTTTCCTCTTACCTTGAGGAGGAGTTGCCGATGTCTGTCTTCTCTCCATGAGAATGGAACTAGATGGCACTCAGCTTATGCACCATAAAATACTTCTGAAAACTCAAAATCAATGTCTCTTTCTAGAAATCATGACCCGATTAAGATAATCCTAAGACTTTGTTGTGTGCAAATTTCTGCCAGAGCTATTTTCTGCCTACCGAACTGCACCAAACAACCTTATCACAGTAAAGAAGTTGGAAGAGAGGCATCCTCCCGATCTAAGCTGTAATAGTAATTAGCTCAGTGGCACCAGATGAGCTTGTTGTAAAAAATGAAAAATGTTGTAACAACAGTTTTACGGTCAAATTACAACAGTTTTAAACTGTAAAATTGACGGTTTGTTCTGTAAAGTTGTTTACATCTCCACTGCATTTTGTACAGAATTATTCTAGCAACCACAGCTGCCAGTTTTTTTTAGTAAAAACATCGGGATTTTTTTTAAAACAAGTAAATCCAAAAGCACTTTTCTGCTGAATTAGATGTGGCTGCTATTTAAACCAATACAAACATACCAAACAACATTGTTTAACTGTAAAAGCCTCACTACAAGACTATTATTTAACTGAATTATTCTGCAAATTTTACTCAAAAATTGTTCAGAATTTAGTGTCTTACAGTATTAATGATAAGAGTTTTACATTATAAGCAACATCTAATTACTGCGATTGAATTGTGGAAGTAATTTAGTACAATTTAAAAGCTTTAAGTCCTGTTCAAACTCCTATCTAATGTCAGTCTCAAATATAAACTCAAACTGTCTTAAGATTTTTTTAATTGCCTGTTAGGATTTTTGCAAGGTGAAAGATAGAAATTCTTTCAAGACACCAGAGGAAGATTTAACACTATAATTTTATATAATCTGCACTGCCAGCTAATTGATATTTGACTCATCTCATAAATGTGAAAACACGGATGAAGCATTTAAAAAAATTGAAAAGCTAAGCTACATATACCTTAAAAGTTACTATACTGAAAGATTTTTGAAACAACAAAAAAAAAACCAATATCTCCTATTTCCAAGAATTTATTCACCTTAAAGCAGTGAAAGAGAGCCAAAGGAAAAGACTTAACTCTTAAAAATGCCCCAATTTCTTCCCCGTGAAAATGTAACAATTTAAAGACATTTTAAGGACTACTGCATTTCCTTGTTCGGACTGAACGAACAGGGTTTTCCACACAATCATTTCTTTGTGGCAGAATGACACAAATATATTTTTGGAGCTGGATTGTTCATTCTCAGCACTATTGGACTTGAAACCGTTATTCACAGCCACTTAGGCCAGAGACGGTGCAGCAAAACACAACAACATCTTCAAATGTAGGCACAGGCATGAACACGAGTAATACGCAATAAAACTAACAATTTCGGAACATCATCACATGCCATACATATTACTGTGTTTAGTCCATTTTTAGACATTGTGGTAAGTTCTTAAAGGTGAGGACTCTCAGATTCACGTGAAGACGGGATGTGTTTTTCTTCTCCACTTTAGCACCCCTCTCTGTGTTGATGGAGAAGAAACACCTTGGGAAATAGAAAAAAAACAAGTATTTATAATAAAATAGTTTCATTAACAGCAAAAAATGAAAAAGGTTTCATTATTATTATTTTTAGGTCTACCACCAAAACCCCTCTTTGGAGGAGAAAATATATTTATTTATATATGTATCTTTTCAAATTAGCAGCCAATGAAGGAAAAGAAAAGTGGCATTACTAATAATAATAGTTATTAGAGTAACAATATTTATTAAAGAGAAGAAGAAGAAAGCTAGAAACTAGTGTTATTTTTCCTTCAGCCACCCTGAATGGCTTAGAGAAAATGCATGACGTGTTAATTCCACATGATGTGTGAAAGGACCTTTCTTTTGTTTTGATAGTTTATGGCTGCTATAATTGGTGTAATTTTAGGGGATATTTATTTTGGCAGGCCTACTGGTTTTGAAGGCCTGTTTTCTTTAAAAGTAACCAACAATTTTTGAAAGATAGAGAAAAAAATGCCAAAAAAATGTAAAGTGAGGGGAGACAAAATAAAACAAATAAATAAAAAATCAACTCTGTGAAATAAAATTGAATATATGCTAATTTTTTCTTATATGCAGACCTGGTATGACTAAGGAGAAATCTGGACCCAGTAGCTGGAGCAGTTAAGAACCACTGCCTTAACCACTAAGTCATTGTAACGCCCACTTAAGATTGGTTTCAATGAGCTAAAATGAAAATGTTAGATAAAGCCAATCCAAAACAACACACCTCTGCAGAAACTCCAGTGTTGACGCTAGCTCTGATGGGTAATGGATGTTGAAGCAATGATAGCTCGCAAACATCATGCACATGGCAGAAGCGAAGGAGGGGTCGTGTACGGTGTTGCGATCCACACACAGCATGAACCGACCTGAAGAATAGCAGGATTGTCCTAAAAGAACAAACAACAAAAACATTATTCCAACAAAATATAAACAAGACTCGTCATCCTGAAACATTTCACAAAACAATTTCAGCATATGTGTTTTTTTTGTAATTTTCGAGGTAAGACCTTAAGCGCTTACAGTAATAAGTTAGTTACTTAGTTAGTAGAAGGTCAACCTCATTAGAGGTCTTACCTCATCTGGATTTCTATCACTTTGCTGAGACATCATCTTCAGGTCCTCTCAGGGTCTCTCCAAGGGGCAGGAATTTTAGATCCCAGTTGATGCACCCATAAGTGTCTTGAATTGCTGCTCTCTGTTCTGGAGGGACCTCGTCTGTTATTTTCAGACATTTCAGAAAGCCCATTTTGCAACTGCTTGACTACAGCGTGAGCCTTGGCCCTATCACGTCTCCCTCCATTACATCTTGCAGGGATTTTGGATATCTTGCCACCATCTTTTTTGCAACATCAGTGGAGTGTCTTTTCTTTATGCAGGAACTTTTTCGCACCATTTCGCACACCATCATTTGTGGACTTGGTTGTTTTCCTCTCTCCAGTGACTGCAACAGCTCCTCTGGGAACTTGTTCCACAGTATCTCAAAGGTATCCACCCAGTTGATATCAGGGCTTTGGCAGCTGTTGGAAGAGGTTGAGGATGAACTGCTGGGTGAAAGAAGAATGTAGGAGGTCCTGGTGATTCACCAACAGATAAGCTGCTGTTTCCAGGTGTCTGGCCTACAAAAACATACACACATACCCACATATACAAAAAAGTTATCAAAAACACATGTGAATGTTACATTTCTAACTGATCTTTCATTCAATACTTTACTTACTTCTCAGCTTTCAAGCAGCAAGGACTTTTTGGGGTTTGAATTGGCCTCAACACTGACAGCAAATCAGCTTCCTCTATAAACCTAAAGTCATCATATGTCTCCACCCCAAGAGAATGTAACATCTCTTCTAGAATATCTTTTGTCATCTCAGAAAGGCCAGGCAAGACCTCGGTGATGGCAGTGCGTAGAAATGTTCAGGTCAGGCATTTCTGAAATCAAAGTCATGAAAAACACCAGTTTTTAACATTTGAAATTCAAGAAGATGCAGTATGTCCCATTAATAATCAACACTATGGCGGGTCTAATGTGTCCAGCCACAGTCTCAATGTATGGAGCTTAACTGTTTATCAGGAGCAATAATCAAATACATACACCGTCGTGTTATTTACAGTGCAGCAGAGGCAGAGACGTGCAGCAGGTGAAACACGACTTACTTCACAGACATGACCGGACTGTCCGCTGTCCTCCTGCATCTGGAGGGTCGGCTACAGACCCCCTGTCAGGCGCAAGACTCCCTCCTGCAAAGGCCAAGGTCCTCGGGTGTTTAGTCCACACGCCGCCCCGGCTCCCTCCTCTACCCGGCCGTCTGCTTGTAGTATCAGTTGTGGGGGTGATTTCTTCACGCTCTCAAAATACCTGTATCAACACAGACAACATGTCAGTGAGCTTGTACAGCGACAAATTTAAAAAGGCTAAGCAGCTAGCTTACAGACTTACCTTATATCTGACTGTAGAAGCTAATGTGCTAGCTAACGTTAGCTAAACAATTTAATATGAGGCTAATGCTAACGTCCGTTCAGAAACAACGTTACCGGCATCACGCAGACTGCTTTTTTGTAAATACGCAGCTAGTGTAATAAAGACCGTGTCTCTAGCTGAAATATAGTCGTAAACAGGTAAAATGAAATACGCTTTTTCTGGTTTTATTGCTGATACTTCGTTCTTATCGTTACGTTCGCCATGTCGTCCCTCTGGCCTCAGCGGTTGCCGTAGTTACGAGTTTGCGCGTGCATGAAGGCCTCCTCTGCAGGGGAGGGGCGAGTGCGCTGAAATACTCTCAAAGGCCTCTGGGAGAGGCTGCGGAGCATAACAGAGCCATGCTGTAGCTGTAGTGTGGAGGCAGATCCACCCTGACACACTGCTGCATCCGGTCACAGAAAATGAAAAAAAAACAAAAAAAAAAAAACGAGCCTTTTTTTGTTTCTAAATACAAAATGAAAATCAAACCATTTTTGTAAATTTCGCTTATCCCTTTTGACCATGAAAAAGAAAAACGCCTTTTATTTCAATTTTAATTTTGCATTTTAAAACGAAAATCCAATAACCATTCGTATTTTTTTCCTTTTTTTAATACCCGTTTTTGAAAGGAAAAAGACCAAAAGATACATGGACCCAGTTTTCTTGTGTTTAAATTAAAGTTATCTGTTAATTCTACAAAAGAAATATGATTATGTCAACACTTTCTTACTGCAAAATTAATTACTTTTTTGGTTCAGTGCTTTACAATATATTACTGTAAATTGAACACTGTTTCATTGTTTTTCTATTCATAGTTTTATGGTGTGGTGATTTTACAAGTGTTATCTCCCAGATGGCCACCAATGTCATTAGATCTCATTAGGTCTAAAACCAATGTTAGTATAATGTAGACTGTGAATAACAGATGATGTTGATATTTTGTTGGTTTTAATTTGTGTTGTCCTTTTTTCGTCCCTTTTTTAGTGATTTTAGTCATGGTGTGTGGAGACCGAAACCCAACGTCTGCAAAACATCATAATGTTGTTGTCCATGCACCAATGCACCATGCAAAATTTGAACGTTGTTAGAGATTTCAAATAATAATCCTATCGTTGGAAACTCACGCCAAAACAATCTAAACTGATAAAAAGCATGACAGGTTAGAACAAAAATATGTATTTTTGATTGGGGTGGTGGGAGTGTGAACTGTCCCTTTAAACTATTATTGTACCCACCAAGTTAAGTGCCTAAATTTGGAAAGTAGTTGCTCAAAAGAAGTCTGACAGGGCAAAAAGTGACTAGTTAAAGGGACAGTTCACCCAAATTATAAGTGAATCAAATGGAATTTCATTTGCATGGAATGAAAGATTACATTTTAACAACGACCATGCTATAGTGGTACTTTGTGCCAAATGCTAACAATGACAATTTTAGTATACTGGTGTTTAGCAGGTAAATGTTTACTATGGGAATGTCATAATTGACAATGTCCCTTAGGAGACTTGGGATGACTTTCTACTGACTGGCTCTTTACAGAGAATTTGCTGTTTGATTTTTTTAAAGAATGTAGTCCTGGTGCTGTTATCACCACAAATAAAATTCCTTCCAAGTTCTTTTTTTCCCTGCAATCTCAGAGACAGTTATCTGAAAACTTCAGCACAAAGCACCACAAGCCCAAAGTATGCCTGGCCAGAAACCACTACAGATAAGTAAAAAGAATTTTTTTTTTTGTATTTTATTTGGGTCAACTGACCGTTTGAGCGGGAAGAGTATCAATAGCATTGCGGTCAGGTCGAAACTTAACATGGAGCTAAAACAAAGAATCAAATAGCAAAAGTCAAAACAGTTCCGTGGTTTTGTTTTAGTTTCATGTTTCCTGTGAAAACATCTGTGCATGATGCTCGATTGTACCGCTGACATGCAGACAAACAAATAGTTTGAGGCCTAAAAGTGATCCTGACTTACTATGAGTCTTTTTCTTAACTTTATTGCTTTATTTTTGTTGTTTGTTCCAGTCAGTCCTACATTCTGTCTTCCTGATGTCCAACTGTGTGTTTTTGTTGGTCCGACAGCCCTCTTTACTCAGCCCAAGCCTCATGTTGGTCCAAACATCTGTGCTGAAATAATCTTAATGAAGCAGGTTATATATTGGTTTCGTTATACAACAACTCGCCACACTCGTCAAGACAAAATACATCAATTATCCGTCCACATGTCAACACAGAACCATTTAAAGAAGCACAATAGGGTCTTGAATTCCTTCTCATTTGAGGTTTTTCCTTTTGTTCTCGGTGGTCAGAGGGTTTTATTGTTGGAAAAAGACAAGACCGCTCAGGATGCAAAAAGGGACCAAAACAACATTTGCTGAAGCTTTGTTCGAGTTTCACTGCTGAATCGAATGTTTGATCCAACTTGTCCGCTAATTTCCCGATTATGAGTCAGCAGTGAGGCCATGCAAGTGAATCAGTGTAGTGTGTGTGTGTGAGTGGGAGTAGTACGCGTTGGTGTGAGTCCTGTGGTCGAGAGTATGACTCAGGGGCAACTCATGAGTCTGTGTGTGTGTGTGTGTGTGAGAGAGAGAAAGAGAAAGAGAGAGAGAGGAGGGAGAGTGAGAGGGGTGTGTTGGGAAGGTAACCGGTGATTGGCCAGTTTTCACCAGCGAGCCAGAGACTGTGCAGACACTGACCACCACACAGTCAGATTATTCCTTTAGCCAAGTGGCATTAGTCTTTCAGAAAACAATGGGCCGCACTAACATGTATAATATTCTCTCACAAGACACCATATGACGATCAAATGATGGCGATTTAGAAGGGGGAAATGAAAGTAAAACCTCTTTACATTATGTGTCATTGTATATATGTTCCAGTAAAAGAGGGATTTTTCTTTTTTTTAATAAAGGGGGATTCAGACCGAATGGTTTCCTGTAACTTTAGAATTATTACTCCCTAGGTATATCAACCTTTTCCAGGAAAACTGGACTTCCTCACCACAAATTAAGTTTGGTATAAAACAGAACTGTAGCCAGTTAGTCATAACTTTTGTATTTATCATGCTATGTGTTCACATTTCTTACCAGAATAACACCAACATCTTTTCATGGCAAAAAAAACGTAGTGACTATGAGGCAGAGAATTGTTTAAACATTTTTTTCTGCATATGCTTTTACCATCTGCATGAAGTGTCTGCATGAAGTGTCATCTTTATAGTGCTTACCTGAACTTTTATTTTATGCATGAGCAGGCAAGGAAAATCCATCTCATGCAGCCATATCGCTGTGTTGTTTAGGTGGGATCAGAATTGGAAGTATTGTGCGTGGACATTTTGTTATGTTAGGACATCTGCCGAGTCCTGCTCCACACTTGAATTTAGGCATGCATGTTGGACCACCTGTGTAGGTTTAGTTTGACTTTAAACACACCTTTATTTGCACTTATGCTAAAAAAGGTTTTGCACCACAGCTGAACTGTCAGTGTCAGAACCCATCGGCAGGAGGGGCCGCAAAACCTGGCAGAACCTCGATGCGGGCTGCAGATGCTCGCCATCAGCTAAACGTGGGTGGACAGCCGACCGCCAGCTTAGTGTGTCAAAAAAAAGCAGCAGTATTTTACTATTTTGGAATGAAAACACACTGGTTATGCTCGTAGCAGCTAATGTAAAGTAGTAGTATGTGTAGAAAAGTTCCCATTTGAAAATTAGATTTTGAGGTCTGAAATTTGAATTGAACAAGGATGGTTGCATGGTAGCATTAAAGAAGTTTGGAAAGGGTGTCTTTGTTTCACACATGCACGTGTGTGAGGTCCAGCAAGTATTTTCCCAAAGAAAAGAGTACAATTTCACTGAGAATTCTGAGCACATATCACAATCTCACATTCTGTAATTTAGCTCTATGCAAGAGCTTTCAAAACAGAGTTCTTCTGTGTTTGTTTGTATAGACGTGTGTTTTGGTACATGTTCTGTAGTCCCAAACTGAAACAGAAAACAAGCATGCTATTGGGTCCATATGCATGTTTGATCACAGTTATAGTCAAAACAGACGAAATATTCACTGAATCATGGAACAAACTGGATTTTGGCTCATGGATCATGGTTAAAGTGGTTATGTTTTGGAGGAAAACCCAGACAACAAGGTGTTGGCATGAGACAGCAGCAGACCGCTGATGCTGCCAGTTTCTTAGCAGTGCCACTCCGGTGGGGCCTGCAGACTTCAATGACCTGTAGAAACACACACATGCACACACACACACATGCACACAGCAGCAGCACACAGCAGAAGCCAGAATGATTAGTCACGGGGTCCCATTCCCTCCCTGTGTTTATCAATTAACACTGAGAACGTGGGAAAGGGAGGCAGAAAAAATCCAAGGGGATTAAAAGAAAGACTGACAGCAGCACATGTTCCCTGACTCCTTCCACTCTCTGCTTCTGTCCTCTGCCTCCTTTTTCATCCATTTCTCTCTTTTTGTTTCTCTATCATCCCTCCACCCCTCCATCAGTTTGAAATCCTTCCCCACCATTCCTGTGTCACATAGCCTTTTGTTGATTTCAGCAATTAGACATGACGCCGAATATAGTATTGGCAAATTGAGTATTTGAGCTATCTCACATGGGACCCACAGATCGCCAGAAAGTGTTGCAACATCATTGGAAAAATACTAAATGTGCAAGTCAGATTACAGTAGGCTGTGCGTAGCCTGACAGTTTCATCCACATAAATGTAAGTATTGTGACACACAGGAAACATGGACAGTGTTACTATTCACATGCTGTCATGGTTGGATTGAGCAGAGCACAGTTTGGCAGTGTTGAATCGGGCTGTGGTATTTTAAAATGCATAATTTCAGATGACATCAGGGTTGGATGTGAAAACTGTGCTGAAGTAAAGTGGAAATGGATGTATTGATATATTTTCCTTAAACCCTGCAGTTAGGTTAAAACTAATAGATGTCAAAATATATGATATTGCAGGGATCGCCTAAAATTAGCATAGATTAGCATAAACAATGGCCAGACTGGAAGGCTATACTTTGAGCTAAATGCTAACATGCTCAAAGTGGCAATGTTGCAGATGTTTAGCAGGTGCAGTGTTTAACTTGTTCACCTTAGTTTAGCCAATTTGCATGAAAAAATGTGCTAAATAGCAATAACACAAAGTAACCTGCAATTTAGGGAAACTTTTTTTTTTAAACCAAGAACTCCTCAAAACGCCATCACTCCATCCAGACTGTGGGACCATGGGAAATTGTTTCATCCATTACGGAGCAGAATAACATCCCCATGTTTATGTTTCAAATATCCCACTTTGGACCGAGCTATATCTGTGGGAGAGGAATGTGTAGGCTAGTGTGAGCGTTACTGTTGTTACATGGCCAGCCATTTTGGATCCAGGAGGCCCCACACGGTGCCAGCTGTTTCTTCAAGCCCAACTAAGCTCTCGGTATTGGAGCTAATTTGACTCATGGAGGGCCAATTGGGACAAAGCTGCGGAGCCGGGCTTAGATCAGTGGAGCGAACCGTGGGCCAATAGAGAGAGCGGAGGCCATGGGGAGGTATCTTCCTCTAAGCCCCAAATCTCTTTCTTGACTTTCTTTCTACCTTTTTTCTCTCCCCCTTTCTTTCTTTGTTCTTACCTTCCTCTCTTCAGCTTTTCTTTCATTCATCCAATCATCCATTTCCTTCCTTCTTTCTTTGTTCTCTCCTTCTTTTATTTATTTCTTCTTTTCTTTCTTTCTTTTCTTGTTTCCAAACTTTATGCATCCTTTCATTCTTCCTTTCTTTAATCCATTCTATATTTCTTTTGGCCCTTAGCAGTTTCATCATGTCCCTCAGTTTTTCTGTATTTTCAGCAACATGCCTTGGCACCCTACCTCTCCTTTCATCTTTCCTTCTCTTGTCTTTCGTCCTCACGAGGAGTAACGCCAGTAGTGTAGCAGCCAGCAGACATGTTGGTCCAGAGGATAACCACGGCTCAGAGGCCTGTTGTCCTGGTTGCTGGTGTCAGGGAGATGGAGGGTCATGCATACTGATGCTGTTTGAACTTCTCCTAAAGTGATTATTTATGCACAGCCAGACCCGCTTGGCCGAGCCGGGATTAACTTCATGAAAATGCAAAAGGGCATGTAGGCAGGCAGGGACACACACACATACACACATGCACGCACGCACACACACACACACACACACACACACGCACACACACACACACACACACACACACACAGTGGCGTGCTTTCATGGCCCAGTGCCTATAGCTTTCCCCCCACAGTCCCAGCCTCAGTGATTTGAGGACAGGGCACTGCTAAACCCCCATGGAGCCTTCACACTAACGTCTCCATGGAGATGCTAAAGAGATTAGCACACTCTGTGCTTGTGTGTATGTGTGAGTGTGTGTGTTGGTGCGTCAACCCTGCATGTTAGTTTAAACTTTAACCAAATCATTTTTTCTGCTATCAATCAACACGCTGCGTGGAGAAAGTGAAGAACGGGACTGACAGAAGCGACGTCTCACGATCTAAATGACATCTAACCTCCCATCCATCCATCTATCCCTCCATTCATGCATTTGTCTATGAGGGCCTATATGCCTCAGTGGGTAGAGCTCAGCATTAACACATCTCCAAGTTGCTGAAAATGATCACACATGTTTTAGTTGGCACCATGAGGCAACAGAGATCAAGGCAGACAAATGTTTGCAGTCCTCAAGAAAATACTTAAATTACTAACTGGTAAAAGTGATGTATTTTGTGCTATGGTTTTGTTGAGCCGTTATGTAAGTATTCCTTATTAGCGCCGGTACTGCCAGCGTGGTACCACATTGTTGTGATGAAGGAGCTGAGCCTGAGGGTAAAGCTCTCGGTCTAAGTTCCAACCCTTTTCATTGCTCATTATGTTTGGGTAGTATCCGAAAGAATTAGATCATTGATTCAAGCAGCTCAAAATTAGTTTCCTTTGCATTGTGCCCGGTCTTATGCGTCTAGACAAGGACCAGAAGGACCTCTAGGTAGAATGGCTGCTTCTTATTGTCAAAAAGAGCCAGTTTAGATAGTTGGGGCATCGGATTAAGATACCTCCTGGTTTTCAAAGCATGTCAGACTGCAAGGAGACTCAGAACATGTCAGCCTATGAATTCCCTTACAATCACCCAGGAGGAGAATCTGAACTTTTAAGGGACGGTTCACCTCCAAATCTAAAGTACATACTTTTTCCTCTATCCTGTAGTGCTATTTATCAATCTAGACATTTTTCTGTGAGTTTCTGAGTGTTGAAAAAATCTGCCGTAGAGATGTCTGTCTTCTCTCCAATATAATGGAACTAGATGGCACTGGGCTTGTGGTTCTCAAAGAACTAAATAATTACATTTGAAAAACTCAACAGCAATGTCCCTTTCATGACCTGGTTTCTTAAGATAACCCACAGATCTTGTTTCAGCAGTTTCATGAACTATTTTCTTTCTACTGAACTACACCCAGCAAACATATAACTGCGCAGGTGGAGGCATTCATCGACAGCTTACTCACCACCACTGAACGAGCTAATGTTACAACTCAGCCGAGAAGGATGCCATTAATGTTTGCATCCCGCCAGTCACAAGCATGAGACTCTTGTCCATGAGTAGATGCAGGGTTCCTTCTAATCATCTGGCAGGTATAGTTTGGTAGAAAGAAAATAGTTCCCACATGAAACTGATCACAACAAAATCCTGATTTCTGGAGAGAGACATTGCTGTTGAGTTTTCAAATGTGTGTTTTTTTTAAAAAAAAATGCTTTGAGCACTACAAGCTGAGTCCCAGCTGACCACCTGCGTTGTTAGATGTTGACATTTGGTTGAATTTAGGCTGTAACACTGAGTGACCAAAATTCTGTGTAATAATGTCTAATACTGTTCTCAGTATTACACTGACAAGAGATGATGCTGATATTTTTTGGGGTTTTAAGTTGTGTTGTTAAGTAACCTAAATCCACTGTCTTCCAAATCTCTAATGGCCAACATCCTCTTTTAGTCATTTACTCGAGGTGTATGAAGACCAAACCCAACATCTGCAAAATGTCATAATACTGACATCCTTGCACAAAATTCTAATGTTGTTAGACATTAACAATATCATCAACGTGATTTTCATTCTAACTAAAATTACAATTCTGTCTTTCTGACTTCATATTAAGGTCCAGTGCCAGTGCTAGTTCCGTTATTTTGAAGAGAAGGCAGACGTCTCGACAGGAAAAACAATGTATTTGAGGTGAACTGTCCCTTTTAACTGATGCTCAAGTCACTTGTTCCTATCACTGATTAATGTTACATTCTAGTGATTGACCCAATATTGATGTTCTTCTCTGTCTGCTGCTGCCATAAATTGCTTTGAGCCATATTTCTGTATTTGTGATGTCCAAACTCTTCAGTAGGAATCTGCAGACATTTAATAGAGGCGGCAAAGCATAAAGACAAGAAAATGTGTAAAAATTTCTTGCCCCCACCACGCCACCCTCCTCACCCACTGGTACCTCCTGTCCTCTGCAAAGACAACATCCTGAAAGTTTCAGCTCTACCCCGCACTCTGCTTCTATGTCTGACTGTCTGTGTTTCTCTGGAGGGTGTAAGGGCAACAATCCCATCCTCTTTGAAGTAGCAGACAGTGTTTTGTAATATGGGGATGAGGAAGGGTCAGGACTGTACACACACACACACACACACACACACACACACACACACACACACGCACATTATCAGCCCTGGGTAAAACAGTCAGCAAAGCTCATGAGTTCGAAGCGAGCCAAGATATTATGGTAACCCCAGAGAGGCCTTCCTCCCTCCACACCACTCCCCCTCCCGTCCCACCTCAGGGTGCTTTGAAATGAGAGAGGGAGGGCGAGCATAGATAAACAAGGGATGAAGAGGAAGAGCATGACGGGAAGGGGGGGGGGGGCACGAACAGCATGCAGCATCCCATATTGAAGAGGTCTCCCACTTCCCCTTGGAGAATGAAAACACAGTGATAAGGAAAAGGAGGGAGGGAACAGGATGACTGTTTTCATCCTGTGTGCTGTTGAGAAGGTTGGGATGGAGACAAGAGAAGAGAAATAAGAGCATAAACAACAAAAAAATATAGAAAAATGAAGACAGATTGGAGGGGCCGTATTCACAAACATTCTGAGAGTACTCTCACAGAATTTAGATTAAAAAATCCCAGCAAGGAGTCCTTTTTTAAGTGTGTGATAACTTTAATTTCTGGCATTATGTAATAGCATTGGTTGGGAGATGTGGGCGAATCTCTAATGACATTGACCACAAATATGAACCCTGCATGGTCTAATCTGTAGCGTTTCATTTACTCACTGTCATTTGTCGTTATTTCTCCTGATTCTTTATCTTTCCACTGTTTTCATTTTTGCTTAAGAAATCCTTCAGTTGTTTAAAAGTCCTTCTCTTTACTCCTTTCACCATAGCGAAATCTTTTAGTTGTTTTTTTGGATAACTTAATCTTTATCATGATTAGGCTTAACTTTAAGGGAAAATTCTTTAAAAAAAAACACTAGGAGTGGCCTCAGGACAGAGGAGGTAAGAGATTGTGTGTGTGTGTGTGTGGGGGGGGCTACAAGTTTTAAGAAAACTTAGTTAAAGTTTGTAAGCTAAATACATTATAAAAACCAGGTTTCAGAGTGTGAAGACCACATATGATAACCAAGTTGCTTTTGTGCCAAAAAACACATTCAATTTATAAGCGACATAATCATGTTCTAATCTAACATATCCATTGTTAGCAGAAAAGTACAACGGCAACATATTTTTCTGGTGATTTCATTGTAAATCAAACAAGACGAGAGGAGTGTTTTGCAAGAGTAAACAAAAAGAAAAGTGACAATCAAACGCAAAAAAACATTTGAAGAGAAGATTAGAGAGAAAGGAGAGGAGGAGAACTCAAGTCATTCAGAGGAGAATAAGGAGGAGGATGGGGGGTTGTTGTTTTCTTTCCTGTGTGTTAATAAAGCAGGACAGGAAGGAAGCGTCCGAGTGAGGACCAGTAAACTCCTCTCACTGTTCCACAGCCATTACCGCTGCATTGTTCTCCATCAGCCTCCGTTACTGGCTCCTGTCTTCATTATCTCGCCGCTATTGTCTCAGAACTCCGAGGTGACAGGCCCAACGACCTGACGACACCCATGGACACACACAACCTCTCACACACACACACACACACACACACACACTGGAGACAAAGGGGACAGACTGAACATAGACAGAATAGTAATGACCGTGATGTGTGTCTGTGTGTCTGCTTACCACCCTTGGTTGAGCTACAGTAAAAAGGCCAAAAGCAGGACAGATGGCCACTGTCAAGTCATTCTTCTCCTGGTGTATATCTTTCTGTCTTTAACTCTCCGGTGTGTGTGTTTCCTCTACCTCTTTAGGTCCTTTCAACGCCTCACCAAGTGTCCTGGTTCGGTGTTATAAACTCTTCCTCTATGGGCAAAAGTAGAAGAGAGGTTTTGCATCCCTTTCTCTTCATGCCGGTCCTCCATCCTTTCAACCACCAGAAATACAGCTTTTCAAAATTGATCTCCAAACTCTATAAATCAGAGAAAGCTGATGGTGCAGTGTTAAAGACAGAATATGCTTAATAGATATCATCAGCGACCACCAACAGAAAATTCAAGTTCCTTTAAGTTGCTTTAAAGCTGCACTGTTTTGTTTAACTAGATAGATAGATAGATATACTTTATTGATCTCAAAACTGAGAAATTGGGGCAGCAAAGAGCGAGAAAACAAAGAACACGACGGGAGCTGCTGCTACAGGCTGCCTCTTTGCCAAGCACCATATTACCATGCTCATGTCTGAATTGACTTTATGTGGTGTGAGTGCTTTCACCAATATTTAAATGAGCATATGATGTCATCTCGTGACTTTTGGAGCCAGCACTAGCTGCTTTCTTTGTAAAAAAAAAAAAAAAAAGATTTTGGCAACTTTGCTTTGCACATAACATAAGACAAGGAAAATTAGACACCTGCAAGCTCTTGTCTTAAGCTTTTTTTTCTTTGTTTTCAGAAAAAGCTGTGCATTTAGCAGCATTTTTCTTTCTTTTTTAAAGTCTCTTCCAGAGTGTCTCTGAGTACCTATTTTGTGTTTTGATTAATTAAAGAAGTGAAGAAAAAAAAGGGAGATCCTTTATAACTGCTTTGTTTTCAACGATAACTCTAGCTTCTGGGCAGCAGGCTCCAGTGGTAAACCCCAAAATTCCAATGGACTCTTGTCCATTGGATCTCCGTCTCATCCATTATTTTCTTCTATTGGAACGCCTCATTGTGCATTATAAGATTAAAGAGGAATGTATGGCATCATGTCTTAGTGAAATGGCTGCAAAGACTCTTTGACTACTTTAAGCTCAAATTGACAGTCAGAGACTCGGTAGAGGAAACAGATTACTCTTAAAAAGATGAAAATATAGAACACTCAGTATCTATGTGCAGCAACTGATGTGTAATGACAGGCGCGTGTTTGAAGGTAATATTCTGTGTGTGTGTGTGAGTCAGTCTATGCAGTGATTTAATGCGTACCAAACACAGACCAGCCATGCCATGTGCTTTTTAGCAAGCAAACAACGCGCCATTAGTTTCTGCGGTCTAAATCAAAACCACTGCTTGTCACAATATCCCGCCGTTTTAGTGCAGTCTCACATGGCTTTTCTATACTCATTCAGTTTGTGGCTGACAGTGTTTGACTGTTCCCTCATTTTTTTTCTCCTTTGTGAGGGAAAGTTTGAGCCCCCTTCAGAGAGCCTTTGAGATGAAGCCATTTGGACAGCATGTAGAGAGAAGCAGAACAGTTTGAAAAGATCTTCTCTCTCTCTCTTTCTCACTATATCCCTCTTTCCATCAGCGAGGGAGTGGACTGGACAGGAGAGCAGGGAGTCGGGTTGTGATGTTTTCCGTGCAGCCATAAATAAGTCCGTCCCTGCTCATGCTTTATGGAATCCAGAGCCTCTTTATCCCTTCCATGTGTTCCCTATGAGCCAGGGCCCTGACCTTTGACCCCTGGGCCCTTGACTTGGTTATCTCAGGCCCATGAGAGACAATGTCTGTGTGTGTGTGTGTGTGTTGTAGGGTGGAGTTGATTGGGGGTTGATTATGACCCCAGCCCCCCTCCCTGCATTACCCAAACCCCCATTCTTCATTTCACAGGCTATAAAACACACACATACTCAGGCACGCACACACACACACACACACACACACACACACACACACACACACACACACACACACACACACACACACACCAGGTGGAGTGGTTCACTGTCACATCGCCAGGCCAGTCTGACCTCGGCCATTTCACAGATATCCCTTCCTCACAAACACACGCGCACGCACAATCTCTCTCAAACACGCAGAATCTCTCTCTCTCTCTCTCTCTCTCTCTCTCTCACACACACACACACACACACACACACACACACACACGCACACACACATACGTATAAACACATGAGGGATACACAGTGCGGCCTTCCTGTCACATCCTGCCAAAAAAAAAATAATTTCTATGTGAATACAAAATCAGCACAGTGGCACAAATATTCATGATTCATACAGCAGCATGGTTGTCTCTCACTGGCATCGGTGTTCAAACTGTGTCCAATGTCAAAAGTCATTTTCTGTGAAGTCTGCTGACAAGGATTTCAAGGATTTTTTAGCAATTATAGACTGTATGAAAGAGGCAGACATAGCCTCCAGGTATGAAAAGTAAAGCCAATATAAAAATAACTTAAACCTGCGTTTTGTCTTCTTGGAGGCAAAACCACCGTCTGGAAAAAGAAGTCTAATTGTAAAGTCTAACTTACTTGATTTATCACCTCAGTAAACATTTTCAAAACAACTTTATGGTATCAATCACTAGTTTCAAGTCTTCATTAATACAGCACAACATTCAATTTTTTTGTGTCAAGTGCTTATTGGCTAAACTAAGATGCTGAACATGGTTAACATTACACTTGTCAAACATGACCATGTTAACATTGTCACATGTTAGCATGCTAAGCATTCAGCTCAATGCAACAGTGACTGACTGCACACTCACATGGCGGCTAGCATGGCAGTTTCATAAACTTTGGGCAATCATCTGTAATTCAGAAAGCCACAGCAGCTTTGAATTGCCTGTATTCTTACAAGTTAACAGGTATGCGTGTTGCTCTGCAGCTGCCCACAATATGTTATTGTGAAAATGTTACATCAGCTGTTTAAGTTGCCAAATGGTAACTCATCCCATAACATTTGAGCATATACAGTCAGTCTATTGTTCTTATGTCACAGCCGCAGTGTTCTGATCAAACTTTAACCTAATATGAAGACTTACATAGGAGGGAAAAATCCACACAAGTAAACCAGTATGTATACTTCAGTTAGAACATTGAGAGAGCATGATTCGGATTTATTTCTAATTGGAGACAGACTATACAGATTTATGTTCAGCCATTCGTGTCCTCGGAAACATTTCTGTTGTTGCTGTTGTGATGCAACATCACTGTTTCTTTTTGCTTGTGCAGCCTTGCACGAGTTGTTATACATCTGGCCTCTCTCGTCCAACTCTTTTGATGCTGTCATCTATACAATAATTTATCTATCCACTGCACATGTTTCCGGTGAGTATGTCAGTTGATTACATAACTGCTGTCAACAGCAGATGCAAAAGGATACCGAGAGCAAAACATGTAGACACAAACATCCACTGACAAAATGGCCTTATGTGACATCTTGGAATGAGAATGTGTTTGATAAACACATAGAAACTTTTGAACTGAATGATCCTTTTCGTGTTCTCTCATGAGCTGTGTGATCTAGACAGCAAATGTGCCCAAAAGTTAAGTGTAAATGGGTAAATGGCTTTGTTTTAAAAGGAGGCTGCTCTTTGTCAACAGGACACAATCACCACTCATCTACCTACGTACACACACACACACACACACACACACACACACACACACACACACACACACACACACACACACACACACACACACACACACACACACACACACACACACACACACACACACACACGCAAACACACAGCCGTCTGGCTTTTAGTGCCTCTTCCCAGGTTGCTCTGATCTAAGGGAAAAAGGGGCTAAAGCTCAAAGGTGAGAGGTCATCTTTACAGGGGCTGCTTTCCCTTTACTCCCAGTTCCTAATTAGGCTTTAATCAAGCTAATTAAGCTTCATTAACTGGCTGGGGGGACTGGGTTTCTCTAACCCAGGCCAGACCTCACCTCGTTTACAAGCTGCAGAGGAACGAGGGTTGGGGGTCGGTGAATTGAGGAGGCAGAGAGAATAGAGTTACCCCCACAAAAATGACATGTGACCCAGATGAATCTTTGTTACATAACACTGAAAAGAACATGCACATGTGCATATAAATATGCTATAGATGTGAGTGCATACCTGGATCAAAACCAGCATCACTATATTACATTAGCATTACAACAAAAACAGAAATTTAGGTCATTTCCTGTTCAAGCCTTAAAAGAAGCTAATCATCCTTAGTTCCAATGAAATTATGAAAGGGAACAAACTTTTTTTGAGATGCAACAGCGATATGCTCCTGAGTGCCCTTCTGTCTTTCCAGGGTATGTGTGTGTTCACTGTCCATGTGTGTGTGTCAACCTCCCTTTTGTAGTCTGACGTCCCCAGTGCGAGTCCCGGGCCGCCGCAGACCTGTGGTCCAGAGAAAGGCCTCTTTGTCTCAGTATGGGACCGATCGGCCACTTCTGCACTCTTGGCTCCCCCTCAAGCCCTGGCCGACCTCCAGATCCCAGAACCAGGCCAGGCCTCGCATCTCTGTAGTCCATCCCAGACAAAGAGCCTCTACACGGGGCTGACTCTTCTATCACCCCCCCCCCACCTCGTTCCCTCCCCTCCGTCGCAAACTGGGTTACAACAGTCCGCCCAGCCATTACTGTTGACATCAATACCTTCCATTGATCCAAATGAAATTTTCCCCCCTAATGCATGATTTCCTATTAAATTATGCAATTTGCTTCAAAGTTCATGAGGAGAATACAGGCCTTAATGATTTATTCAGGACATGTTGCTATGCATTCACTTTCCTTGAAAACATTTGCATGTGTTTGAAAAGAAAAACATGAGTTTGAGAGTTTTGATTGTTTCCAGCAGGGCATACTTCGCAGAATATGGACTCTTTCTGCTAAATCTGTGTTAAATTGCTCAAACATAACTCCATTTTGAACAATAGTGCTACCATGATAAAGCAAAGCGCAGGCCAAATGCAGCAGATTTTGTAAAGATTGTATAAACACAGTAAATCTGTGATGAAGTATCTATAAGCAGGAGCAGATAGCGCCATTAGACCTATTTGCTTTTTTAATGTCCCACATGTACGGGATTACATTTTCATAACAGCCCTGCTTGCAGGGCAGCACCCCAGAGACAACCCCAGATGAACCCCGCGGACAAAGGTGAGAGGTCAAAGGTCAGCTTGCACTCCCTCCACTGTGGAGTGAGATGTTCCAGTGACGGTCTCCATCCATGTTAATGGAGTTGTTTTGGAGAGGTGTTGGGTCGAGGGCTTTGCTTATTGGGTCTGATGGCTATTCTGCTAAAACTTAAAGGTTCAGTGTGTATGATTAAGGGGATCTTTTGGCAGAAATGTAATAATAACATAATTAGCATGTTTTCTGTCATGTAAAATCCCCTGAAAATAAGATGCCTCGCGATGCAGCAATATGTGAGGTGCCATTTCGAGCTTAACTTTGTTGGATGTTGCGTTCCTTTTTCATTCCTGTTGCTCGCGCTGCAATAGATTCATCTCAGCTAAATCACGCGGTTGCCTTGTAGAAAACCTTATACCATCCCTCCTATCTTCTCTAAAAACTTTTCTTATTGCAACATCTTCGTTGACACTGAACAAAGATAAGTCTTTACAGCAGAAAGTGGACTCCTCACAACATTCACAAAAGATCTAACATCAAGTGTGTGAATCAATTGTGCTGCATTGAAGAAGTGTAACATCTAACTCACTCATGGTGTAAACTATAAACTAACATAAAAATGACAATAGCCGCCACTGTGTTCTAAACAGAAGCATTATAAATACTGACAAAAAGTGACATTTGTGTTTTAGAACATAAAACAGCAAACTTATTTGCAAACTACTCAGTCCAGCACTAGGCATGATGGGAAATGTGGGCGTTGCTACAATAAGTTGGCATCTGGCTGAAGGGACATCGCCAGAGAGCTGCAAGCTTCTGTACTGTGTGGGACTCTATCAGGCTTGCTTGTTTTACAAAGTGATATAGTATGGTGGCTACAACAACAGCTATAAATTAGCCGCAATAGTATTGTTGTATATATGAATAATGCAGAAGTAAGCACTCACCCATGTGATCAGTAATGTTGTTGTACTTTTTCACTAATTTCTTGCTTGGTTTCAGCTGTTTGCAGTCTGGAAAAAGGATTCAGTATTATGCTAGAAGCCACTACAGCCCCCTACATTTTACACACTGTTCCTTTAAAACTTTCCCTTGACAAAAAAGAGCTGCAACTGTCATGCAGATTGCAGTGTTTTTATATTATTTTGAGACGTTCATGTGGTTTTCTTGCAGAGAGAATTTCTTTGAAATGCCTTCGAGCCATTGAAAAGCATCCAAAACTGATTTTGTTTCGACCCCAAAAATAACTTTGCATCAGTGGGAAAATCAACTTCTCGTATGTGAGGTCCAGCTGCCTGCGTATCGTATTCACCATGCTCATTTAGGCCTCCTAAACCATGCCAAAATATCTCATACATTTATTAAACATTACAGTGACTCTTACTCAGACTACAGCCTGGAAAGTTTACCTTTCACCCACCAACAATGATGCAGTTAGGAAAGTGCCCTCAAGCTCTCACCGGAAGAAATTTTATGATCCATTGCAACAATAGTATTAGTGCTACCTTTGTTTAAAACCTTATGTCATGCTCATACATCTGGATTGAACAGTGCGAGCTCATCAGAGTACTCGCACTAACACGCAAATTCTTTTATAGGGTGGATTTCCCCTCATGGAGTGCTTGTGGAGTGCCTCTCCTCCGGAGGAAATCAGCTCGCTGGTGAAAGTTTCACTGTCTTAAATGAGGCCGCAAATTGCCGCACCTCAATTATCCCAGTCCCAACTAATAATTAGGGTGCCACATCTTCATGGAGGAATAGATTCACACCTCAGGTGAGTGTTGCCGCGGGCTTTATTCCCCCTCAACATCATTATTCGCGTCATTATGCTTCAGCCCTCCCCTGCGGTTAGTTGGCTCCGATTTTCTGCATAATTTGCACGCACGGATGTATGCCCACACACTGAGAAAAAGCCCTAAAGATACACTCGAATCAAATCAGTAATCAACTTGAGTGCCCTGCTGAAGTGCCCTTGAGCAAGAGGTTGAATGTGTATCAGTTCAAGAGGAAGTGCTACGGCCACGTTACTTTGCTAAAGTGCTGCGACAGTGAGTGGCAGACGTATTAAATCTACCCACAGCTGGCAGGACGCTGAGCTTCCTAACACTGATCCTCAGGAATGTGAAGGAATTCATGAAGGACACACACACGCTCACACACACACTACTCGCACAGTGGAGCTGACGTGTCTCAGAGGGAACTCTGTGTTTGTGCACCCTCCTCTTGGTCTAATAGCAAATCATTACCCCCCTTCGACCCCTTAGCGTGACATGTCAGCCTTCCTCCTTGCATGCAGCGAAGTACATCCTGTCTACGTGTGTGTGTGTGTGTGTGTGAATGTGTGTGCGCTCAATGGGTGGAGGGGGTTTTCCCATAACTGTATGGCAGCCAGCCAAATAGACCTGTACATCTGGTTTGATTGTATACGTTTGTTAGTGAGCTCCATCACACATTAACAGCGGAGTCCTCTCTGTCAAATCACATGTGTGGACACATGTGAGCTTTCTCACATGCTGTCAGAATACACACACACACACACACACACACACACACACACACACACACACACACACACACACACACACACACACACACACACACAGGCTAGCTGTTCTCCACGTTGTGCACGGAGAGCGTGAAGGCACGGAAAATCAACTCTCACAATCGCGATTCCACACCTTTAGTGTTGTTGTCAGGCCCGTCAGACACGGCTGTCTGTGGATGTGGGCAGGGCAGCGGCCGGTTATGCCGTATTGTATAGAGGATGGGGGTATAAGCTACACCCGCACACCCATTCTCCATTCCTCTAAACAGGTCCTCTCATCCGTCACGTCCCCCACTCTCAACAAGCGGACCTGAACCCTCCCTTTTGCCTCCGATCCCCCACTCGGAGAAAAAAACAGCTATTCAGCCCCAGAAATGGTGGAGGTGGTGGTGGAGGAGTTGGGGGATGACAGAGGAAGAGACCAACGCAGAGAGATGGATTTAAGTTACAAACAAACCAGTATGGACCACTACCACCCGCTTCCAGGCCCTGGGACAAACACAGGCCTCGTTGCGACAGAGCGGGTGCCTCCACTGCGGAATGAAGAGCCCGGCTAAAAATAGGACATCTGGTCGGCATTTATTACTTAATAACCACAGTTACTTATGAACTCATGCACATGCAAGAACAAAAACACATCCAGGTCAATGTTTTTACCAGACTTTTTTTTTCTAGTTGGGAAAAGCCTCCATGGGACATCAATATCTCCTTTGAAATCAATGCTGATAAGATTCTTTTGATATATATACTAGTAACCATATGTGCACACACAACACACATGATGCATGCTATTAAAAAAAATGTTTATACTGTTTGCACTACATGGCAGCTCCCACCCACCCACACTCACACAAACAGAAAAAAAGAGACAGAGCGCAGTTGGTTTCACTTATTAACCCAAATGAAGTGAGATTATATTACCAGAAATGGTAGGAACAGCAGGTTTTGCTTAGAGCTTGGCGCATTCAGCAAGGACGGCGGAGAAAAACGGTTCAAAACAGACCTTGACTCAGTCAATGAGCTAACCAGAGAGCAGTATGTCACAACTCATACACTCCATTTCATCAGAATCCACCAAATCCACAAGAACGTACCGTACAAATGGCTAAAAAAAGGAGTTGCGCTACACGTGTTTGGGGGCAAACTTGTTTGTAGGGAAGAGGGGAAGAGGAGATTTAAGTGCTTGATTTGTTTTACCCGCTGGCTGCAGGGTTTGGCAGTGTCTGTAATGATCATAAAAAGTAATGATGATAATTTTATCTTCTTATCAGAGCAGTGCAACATCACAGCAGCCTCAGAGGCCTGTTGCTTCTGCTGCTCTCAAGTTCAAACTTGTTATATAACAAAAGTGCTCACTGAGTGGGGATTTAGGCATGAACCATACAAACTAGATCTTATGAGAGATTAGCTGTCACGATATATTTACACCAAGTAACTTTCAGGTGTAACTGTTATGTAGCTAATAAATGTTAGCTTGCAAATACATTACATGTTTACATTGAAGAATAAAATAAGTACAATACAGTATCTTCAACACAAGACCTGAACACTGGATCCAAATGCTGTTTAAAGTGAATAATGACATGTTTATGGCTTTAGTGTATTATTATGAAGTAAATGTTGCACAATGTCGTGACTGTAGTATAGTGACACCATTGCCGTCTACATTCGCTCCCCTTAAGCCTCACTTTCATTATGCAATTTCTGTCTTGTAGGAAAATGAAGGCTCAAGTACGGCACAAAGGAAGTGCGTCAACCATTGCACAACCTAAACAGGGAGAGGATATCACTTAGTTTTCCCCTATTAGTAGCTATTCCGAATTACCAAAAAGTATCTGTGTAATATCCTCAGTAGCAGAAATGGCTGAAAGTGCAACAACTAAACTATGGAAAACTAAATGCAGTGTCCTATGTGGTTGGTATTTGCTTGGCTCTTACGAAAATGAGAACAGTATTGCCAACTTGGCATCTTTCTCGTTGGATTTAATGACTTTTCAGACCCTCTTGGTGACTTAATTTTTGACCAACGGCAATTTGGCAAAGTTTTAATGCTTCTATTACCCTATATGCAAATGAGTGTATGATGACATCATCAATATGCAAAGAAGCATAGTTAGAATAAGGCTAATTTAAGTATTAGATTCCTAATTAGCTAGTGAAACCCAATCCAGGTGTTTCTTCCTGTCGTTTACTGTAAGTCCCACTGACGATGGAAAGTCGAGGCTGAATAGCACAGCCAAGTGCGCCACAGCTCTTTAATGGCTTTTCATTGCGGGAACTGAGACAAATCGGTTATTAGTGGTGGTGGGGGTTATGAAACTGCTTGGAAATGACACTGCGTGTTTTTGTGTGTGTTACATGGATGATTATGTTCAGGAACAACCTCTCCTTGGCAGATTTTTTGCTCATAATTTGTGTTTATGGCTCTCCCTTGTGTATGCTTTTTACGCGCCTTGCATGCATAATTACGCTCATGCATGACCATCCATTTCTTTCTTTTAATGGCTTGTGTGCATATGTGTGTGCGTGTGTGTGTGTGTGTGTGTGTGTGCGTGTGTTAATGTCAAGTCAAATGAGGGTACGGAGGTGGGTGTGGCTGCCCCCCTTTCCTCCGGGTCACCTGCTTTACTGGCCAACATTCCCTCATATTCCCTCGTTTGGAGGCCATTAGAGAGGAAATGGGGCCGCCAGCTATCTGACCTTCCTCCCCCTTTTCTCCTCTGTCTCCCCCCCAAACTCCCCCTAAGCTCTCAGCATCCCGTCATCGCCCCACATCCACCCCCTCCTTCTCTCTGTGTTTTCACAGTGTTAACAATCAAGTCGTGGCCCTGAGTGTTCCGGGGGCCTAATTGGGCCGACTGCTGGCGTTGATTGTGATGGATGGAGGGGGGCTGGAGCCAGGGCCTGCTCTGGACGAGTCTTTCATCTCGAGCTCCGGCCTGTTGAACAAGTAGGGGATGCAGAAGATGGAAGGGGGGACTCCTAATTTCTTGGTCCTGGGCATAGAGCATTAAACTACAGGCCTGCATACATTACGAGTTTTTCCCCTTTTTGTTGTGCATACACCAAAAGTACTAGGAATTATTGTAGTTCTGAGAACACTGTCTTTAGGGACTTTATCTTCCATTTCAGAAAAAATACTCTCCCAGCATAAGAGGAACCACGAGGAATTGGACTAAGAGTAAGCTGATTGGTCCAGATGCCCTGATATCCATCAACTGGTTTAACTAAGCCAAAGCATCCACAAAGAAATTGACCGACAGTGAAGTGTAGGCTTATGTGTGAAATACAACTCAATTTTGACTACCCAAATCGTAACTGATGTTGCAGCACCAATCAATGGCTGGCTTACAGTACGTCACTTCAGCATTCTAATTGGCAGTGTAAATGCAAACAGAAGAAAAACCCTTGAAGGTATGTAGTTTTGGGGTAGCTCCTCAGTGGGCAGTTTTCTCAGGGAATCCTTAGAACTGTTTGATCTAAAAACACATATTGTTACCCCTCAGTTTAAGAAAATCCAAACAAATCTTTGCCTTTATGCATGAATAAAAGCTTTTAAGAGTTTGCAGCTTGCTCCTTTGTGGATGACAGCAACAGTGGTCTGCTTTGATTCAAAGCAGTTACCATGAATTCGAATGGTAACCCAGTATCAAAGCATCAAAATGTCTGTAAAACATTCTCAAATCATTCCTGCTGCTTTCTCCACCATCGATATGCTCAGTACAGTCTGAACAATCATTTCTTCGCCAACACATCTGTAGATATAAAGCCTCAAATTCAGTTTTACCACATGGTATACTAAGATATTAATCTTACTTCAGTCTCCCTTGGTATAGATTCTTCAAGTCTATGTAGTTCGACTAAAGGGATGAAAACCATTCTTCAAAAGCAATAGTCGGAAAAATGCTTTCAGCTGTTGCCTCCCCTCCTTTCTTAAATTTCCAGTAATATTACAGAATATTAAGGGCATTTCCACCCTGACTTTAACATCTGGCCCTGTTGTCCTCCCTCAAGGCTTAGTCCTGTGACAAAAACATCAGCAGTTGCATCATTGGGGTGGGGATTTCTGGCAGGGACACCAAACTGGTTCTTCCATGTTGTGTTAGCCATGCCTGTATCCCCTGCTTGCTGACACACTGCCGGTGCTTTACTATACTGTCATACTCTACTACATTAGGTCTGCAATCTATCTTTACAGAACACAAGTACAGCAACTTCAGCAAATCTTTCTGGCAGTGCACCCAGAAAAATTCAAATGAAGCCGTGTCTTATAATCTATCAGACTCATTGCCGAGGGCATCCTGGATATGCGAAAAACAGAGCCAGTGATTTAATCTGACCCTGTGCTTCCAGATCAAGAGATGAAAGCAGAGCAGCATATTGCCCCTCTCAGTTTGTTTTGTTCCATCGAGGTAACTGGCTGCGGTTAAGTAATGAACCCTTTTGAAACGAGGCCAGTGTTACCTGTGTTTGCAGAGCACTTAGAGCCATTGGTGGCTTGCGCACCATTTGCTTATCTTTGGGGTGAGTAATGTGTGTTTGTGTGTGTCTGTGGTTGCAGCCTGGCCCTGGCTAAAGTCATCAATCACCGCAACCCTGGGGCTGGTTGACTCACATGGCCTGTAGGGAGCGAGGGTCCTTGGATCAAGAGTGGGAGAGAAAGAGGGCATGTCAGAGCGAGATAGAGGAAGACAGGCATGCATGCATTCATGTAAAGCCTGTGTGCGTGCGTGTGTGTGTGTGTGTGTGTGTGTGTGTGTTTCTGGGTTATAAAGGCTGCATCAGGGTAGTCAACCTCATTTGTTTAGTCAAACTCGTGGCTGAGTCCTCTCTGCTATGTGATCAAATCGGCTATGGTTTGCATAATGTAACTGCTGACAACAGCAGCATTGTGCAGTGTGTTTACAAGACTGCACATAAACAAAAAGACTGACAGGCCTCTAAATACACCTTGATCTAACGATCTATAGGCACATTTTCCACACACATTTAATAAATCTGCAGCTTGCCTCAGTCCGCTCTTGTACCTGTAGCACCTCAACATGAGCGGATGGGCTAAAGTTGAACGTGAATCCTTTTCAATCCAGTTAAGTTGGCTGTTTAGCCATGTGGAGCATAGTTTGGGCAGCTTTCCAGATGGATGCAAATCTTTCTACCTAAACTTAATAGCAAAGATCCACATTGAAAGGATTGCATGTTGGAAGAAGTTTAAGTCTTTCAGGGCAAATGCATAATTATTCTGATATAGTAAAATAGACTTTTTCCCTCAATAGAAAGCCACACCTTCTAATAGTGAGCATTTTATTCTAGGATTTTTTTCTTTTAAATATACTTTTAAACATAATGTATATTTAGTAGTCGTCAATATGGATGTATTAGATCTACATGCTGGTACCCAAGATGGTGCCTTGTCAGTCCAATGAGAATTGCTTGCCTGGTGCCAAAAAACTTTCTAGCTTCTGGGTTTACGTTAAGGGTTATAAGGGCCCACTTAATATAAGCAGTAGTCATTCTCCTACTGGCTCCGCCTGCTCTTTTCTTCTCAAACCATAGACTTTATGTTGTGATGACATGCAGATTTTATCTGTCTTTTCTTTAACTTTAATGGTATGAATATATAACCTCCATGGATCAAAAATTTATAATAGAAGGGTCATAATTAACCTTGTTTACAGTTCAAGGTGTATTGGCCCCCAGGCCACAATTTGGACATGCTTGACACAAGACTACCTTTTCAATGAACACGGGCATGGATCGATGAACTGTGGACTTTGAGGTCAAGTGTGTTTAGATCCGGGTCAGGGTCCCTAGTATGAATGCCTATTTAATACTACTGACTTTGGGGATCCCCCGAATTTTCATCTAGTGCCACCCTGACATTGTCAACAACTATAAGATGGACTGACGTGAAATTTATCACAAATATTCAAGGTCCCTGGATGATATATTCTAATGTTTTGGGTGATACTCTGATTTCTTCCAGCACCACTAGCTGGTCAAAGTTCCCCATATCCTTCAAATATTTTGACTTCTTCAACATGGACTGGCACACAATTTGATTGGCACACGATTTGATTTGCAGGGATAACATTTTATATTTTAATGGTTCCCAGATGATGCATCCTGCCGACATTTCCTCTTGCCAACACCATGAAGTGAACTTTTTGGATCTTAGTTCAAATAAATCGACTTATAACTAAAATGGATTGTTGTGAAATTTGGTATACACATTCATGGTCTCCAGAGGAACAACTGTTATCTCCTGACTTTTCATGGTTTAGCACAATATGTGCTGCATATTCCTTATTATACAGTGTGTATTTGAAATATTTGTTGTTTTATATCTTTTCATATCTGCCCTACATCCTAATTTCTGCTGCATCAATGACCCTGTTTCCCTACAAAGGATCTATAGTTTTCATCTAATAAATCAGCTACACACGAACCATATTGCTGTGACTGCAGCAGTGACAAAGCCCTCTCTATAAACACCCTTGCTCAAAGTAACAGGTCAGAAATGAACAATTTTCAGATGGATAGGTAAGTATAACTGGCTATGCACTGTTTATGGAAAGGCTATGTGATGAATGTAACATCTCAATCCCAGAGAGGTATTCTCAGCTGTGTTGTTAGCACAAAGACAGAGGTAATAAATCATACCAGTGGCACCAGCCAGGATACAGAAATAATGCAAATGCTATGTAGATCAGTGTGTGAAGCATGTCTTTGTGCCCGTGTATCTGCATGTGTTCATGTTTTCCAGACTAACCTGCATGATGGCTTAGTGCTCAGGGTGTCCCCCAACAAGTGGATCTTGTTGTCCTGCTGAATTTTCTTAAACAGGATGTTTAGCATGCGAGTCAGTTATGTATGTGGGCTACAGCTATCAACATTTAAAGTGACAAACACCCATTTCCCAATTTCAATATAATGTAGCCATTATGACATGTTGATGCCAATGTATTGGCACTTGGCTACATTAAAGACATGATGTACGTTATGCTTGCACACTATACTTAGATTTTTACAGTGTTGGAGAAGAATATAACTGGCAAACCAGTTTGATAAAGCTTTTCTAAAATCTCTACAAGCTCTGGTTCTGTGAGGCAGAGACACAGGTGTAGTAGTTCTGACTCAGTGTTGTGCTGCATAGTGGATATGGATCACACTTCCGGGGACTGTCTGTCAGCACTTTATAGGGGGACGCCAGGCATGACAACAGCACCATCTCCTTTCCCAAAGACTTTCAGAGGAGGAAGTAAAACTATAGGAAAGGTTTATAATTCTCAAACAATAACTCCTCCTGTACAAAAAATAAAGAGTGTGAGCCAGCAGCCTCTCCGTGCATCTGCTGCGGAGGAGTTGAGCGTGAAAACGTCTGACAGCAGGTATCTGGAGGCCTCTTAACCTCTGCTTCCTTCTCCAGGCCTGTGGAGTCTCCTCTGCTCTCATTTGTTCCATATCAGAGTCGTATGCTCTCTCATCACACCACGATCTGTATGAAAATAAACAGCAGCGCAGGGAAGCAGCCACGCTGACGTCAAGGAAGGAGACGGAATCTGATCAAAAACACACTGAGGCAGAGAGGAGGGCGACCGTGGCGCGATATGACAATCAGAGAAAAGGTTTTTATTAGTGGAGACCCACAGATAAAGATATAGATTAGATTTCTTTGAGGTGTTGTCATTGAGCAAGGCACTGACCCCTGCAGCACTTCCTGCAGAGCAGACACTAAGTTACAGGACAGTGGTTCCAGCAGGGTATCTCACAGGTGCGAGTGTGTGCTTGAATGTAACCAGAGGGGAGCAGACCTGGTGACGTCAAGGAAGAGAGGAGGATCTAATCAGAAACACACAACAGCTGAGGAGGATAAAGAATTGGAACAGAAGCTGATCTATATTCAGATTTGGATTTGATATCTAAAGGACAGCCGGGTGAAAAGTTCCAGGTTGAAGTGAGCACAGACAGCAGTGGAATCCCTGTGGTGCGGCAGAGTTTGATGTAGTATGTGTGTGATCTTATGTGTGTGTGTGTGATATTATCCAGACACCTGACAACTCAACACACTCAGCCCGTGGTGTTGATAGGAGTGGGTTGGACCTGCAGGTTGGAGTGACAGGTTAGCCACTTGGGGGGATCTGACAGGAGGCCAGTGGTTATCTCACTGACCTGCTGACAGCAACACACACACACATCCATTGTGAATGTATGTTACACAACAAAACATCTGGCCCTGACAAGGCCGGCTGTCAAGCACACAGTCACACACACACACACAGTCACACACACACACACACACACACACACACACACACACACACACACACACAAAAAAATCACCCCACCTCTTACCAACCCCCCTACAGCATACACATCTTCAAACATCAAACAACACCTTGAACCCGCTCCCTTTACCCCACGGTTTACCCTCTGACCCCATCCAGACCCTCCCCTAACACAAACACCCCCAGTGCCTCACTTCTGACCTCACACTCACACCCAGCGCCTTCCAAAACACGAGCTGGCCATTTAATCTGCTTGGCACATGTAAAGCAGCGCTTTAGTCCTGGTGGCTTCCTTATCACTTCCTCCCTCCAGGCCAACTAGAACTCTGACGGTAACAGTCACTAATTATACCATTGTGATCAATTTTCAATAAATTAAAAAAAACATAATCAGTGGGGTTTTTTTTTGGGGGGGGGGGGGGTGTAACCACATGCCACTCGATCATAGATGTAAGGACCTCACACATACAGTGACAGGGTTAAATGTAAGCATCACACGACTAACACTACCAACAGTTATTATCAGGTTTAACAACAGAATTGAGCCATTTTGTTGTCAATGTTAGATTTCTAAGATTATTCAGCAGCTTGGTGTTGCATGTCAGTCGCTGCTGCTGTGTTAGTTCGTGCTAATAAACCAAACCAACTACACCAAAACCAACAATGCAGAGTGGATGTCTGCAGGGGGAAGGAAGAAAGCAGGTGAACACCTTGCCCAGCTTTTATAGCCTGGGAAGGTCCAGGTGAGCTGAACAAGTCATGTCAGCCAGCTGCCCGTTGAGGCTGGACCTGTAGGCCTCTAACACAGTGGGAGGGGCTAAACACTCCCTCTCTTAAAATCAAAGTTCTACCTTGACCTCTTAAACACAAAACACACATCAGTGTGTGTTTAACATTAAACTTGTGATCTAACAAGTGTTGGTATAAGCAATCATACGAACATACTTCCCTACAAACTGTGACCAAACTGCCTTCCTTCTTACCAGAACTGATCCCTCATCCTGACTACTTCATGACAGTACAGGTTTGAGACTTCTCTCTCTGGTTTCTGGATCAGAGAGAGATTGGCTCATGCTCACTAATATTGGTTGATCTCTTGGCTATGGAAATAACATACTGGAATTACTCATTTATGTGTTCATCTTTACAATGAAGGGCTTCCCAGAAATGACAAAAAGAATATAAAGGTCAGCAACAATATTTGTTGAATAGTCATGAAAATAGAATTATTATCAGCCTTTTACTGGACCTTTATTGTTGAGTCACCAAAAAGTCAGACTAGAGTTATTACAAGCACTGAATCTGTTTTACAATGTATGTGTGTTTTCAATCTACATGCATAACAATGCATTTTCTTTGTTGATCAACATTACAGAAAAAAGGTCCACACTTGTACAGAATAAAGCAATGATGGTCCACTGTTGGCTGGTAGACAATGACACAAGTTCCCTCTTGGATAGGATAGAGTGATATTCACAATCCAGTATTGATGAATAAAAATAAATAAATAAGAAAGGTGAATTTTGTTAAGAGAAACAATCTAATATAAAAAATGTCTGTTCTGTAATGCTGCTTTTTGTTTAGTAAATTGGCACCAGAAATGTTGTCATTGTAGCATTTTGAAATAAAGGCTACACTGTGAAAACACAGTTATAACCTGTCATAATATTCACTATTGTAACAAAAATACTTCAGGACTATTACAGACACTGCCATTAGGTCAGTCTTTCAGAATATACAACCCCAATTCCAGAAAAAAAGTTGGTGTTCTGTGTTTAACTTTAACAATATTTAATGTTCAAACTGACTTTAGTATTTTAGTGGATATCCCCTCATTCTGAATATGATGCCTGCAACACCTCATAAGAAATTTGACAAAGGAGCATGTTTCCCACTGCCTGACATGACAGATGAGCTCAGGTCAGAAATTGGTGGTGTTTCTAGATTTTATTAATATTTGGCCTTCACTTTGCATGGTAGAATCTTTACTTGCATTTGTAGATACAATGATGAACTGTTTTTATGTCGGTGGTTTTCAGTGTCCCCAAGCTCATTTTGTAATATCCTACAGTCATGTTGGTATTTAATGCAGTGCAGCTTTATAGGTCAAAGGTCATGACCATTCATTGTTAGTTTTTAGCCTTGTTCCTTTCATTCAGAGATTTCTCCAGGTTCTATTACAGATTGTATATAGTTAATGGACTTGAACATCAAATATCTCGATTTTGGAATGTATTCCATTGTATTCACAATGAATAGTTTTTCAGTGACGGTGTATTTCAGGATGATCTAATCTAATCTAGACCCCCTTCAAAGATGTTTGGGCACCCTAAAAGTTAGCTTTCATTATTATTATAATTCTTATTTTATTTTATTTTATTTTTTTGGTTGTTTTTTATGACTACAATCTGTAATACACAACCCTCTATTTGCAACAGTTTGCAAATAGAGGGCTGGCAAATTATGCAGCATTGTCACAGTGGTGGGAGGGCGTTGCTGCACAAACATTGTATCCCCAGTGAGTTAGAGGCCTAATTTCGAACAGCATTCAAAAACTCTTTAACGTTGAAACTACAGTTTTAGTGTTAGGTCTGTTAGCAATGTTAGCAGGTTCACCACAGCTAAGTTAATAGTGCTAACAGTAATTAACAATGCTTTATTTGATTTTTCCAGCTCAAAATTAATCCTCATAAATTCGGGGTGTTTTTTTCAAAATAGTTTCTGCATATCAACAAACATTAAATGTCACAGCTCTAAATGGCTCAACTCATTCTTAAGTAACAATCTGCAAAGAGTTCAGGAATGTTGTTAGTTTAAGTGGCTTTTGGCACAAAAAAATGCTGAAAATTAAATAACACAATGTCATTTGGTGCTGACAAGAAAGCAGACTCATTGCAAAAGAAATAAATCACCTGCCACGTGTCAGATCTGGATTTTTTTCCTTCAGTTACCTCCAATACTGATGAAGGCAACAAACTCCTCCCAAATTCCATCTACAACTCTGTATGCTACGCTCCACCAAACACAGAGGCATCTGCCCACACACACAAACATGCACACACACACACACAGAGTGTTTCCCTGACCTGAGCCACATGACAGCGGGAGTCGTACACACAGTCCCACCACATCCCTATCATAACGTGTCCCTCCTCAAGACACCCAGGAGGATCATGGTCTGTCATTGGCTCTCACAGTGGACCGCTTTTCAACAGCAGTGACACAACACCTCTCTAATTAGCCTTCTTTAAAGGTTACTAATCTCAGTAAAGATGACTCTCCGTAACACACACAATAGCCCCCAACCCTGCCCCTCCGTCCCAGGTTGCTTGTTAGGAGCAGTTGGATCCCACCGACATCGACTGCGGTGGGTACAGCTGGGAGTGTGTGTGTGTTTTTACATATCTGGTTATGTGGTGTTCTTGAAGTGTGATGACAGTGACCTTAAAGGACAAGTAAGTGTGTGTGTGTGTGTGTGTGTGTGTGTATGTGTCTTTGTGTGTGTGTGTGCGTGCATGCTTGAGTGTGTGTGTTTGTGAGAACAAGAGAAACAGAGGATTGAGTTTAATTTTGATGATAGTGAAAGTGTGCATTAGTGTGTGGTTGTCTGGATGTATGTGCATGTCTATGTTGTTTATGAGCAATGTGTGTGTGGGAGTGTGTGTCTGTGTGTCAGTATTTTGGTCAGGCTTGCTCGGCAAGGCCTGTGATCACACGACCTTAAAGACTGTGATTAGGAGGACACACACACACACACACACAGATAAAGCAGATCCCAGACTGCAGAAACGCACGCATGCATGTGCATACAAACCGCTCACCAGTAGCAGCTTTGCTCACACACTCCCACAAACAGCAGCAAATGGCTGCACACACACACACACAGACACACTTGCTTGTGCTCCTGTAAAATGACACACACACATGTCTCTGGGTGCTCTCTAATTTCCTGAGGATGAGCTGTGAGCTTGTGAGGTAAGTCATGATGAGGGCTGGCTCATCACGCTTGGTTGAGATTATACAGGGAACTCCATCCCAACGCGCTCACACACACTCATTTCTCAGTGGATGCGTCATAAACTCAAGGTCAGGGAAGCTAAACTCAAAATGGTAACATGCAAAACCCACTGCAATCTGCAGCCATAATGTCATCATTACTCAGGTCTATTTATGTTCTGGAGCTCTTCTTACTGTCGGTGTATTTGGGCAAGTCATTTCAAGTCTTGTCAAAACAAGTCTAAGTCAAGTCTCAAGACAAGTCCAAGTCAAGCCTCAGATCTTGTCAAAACAAGTCTAAGTCAAGTCTTCATCTTTAGATAGTTCAGACAATCTAATTCAAGTCTTATGTCCTAATATCTTACCAAAGCAAGTTTATGTCAAATATTTAAGACAATTCTTAAACAAATACATATTACGTTCCAAGTCCTGTCAAAGAACGTCTAGTCGCTTCTCAAGACAATAGAGACAAATCCATCGAAGTCCAGCCTCAAGTCTGACTACAGACCGAGTCTGAATCAGACCGCTCTGTCGGACCACATTTTGAGGAAAACTTCTAAATAGGATGTATGAAAATCAAATCATGTATGACAACCAATCCTTGCACACCATTATTCAAACAACCCATGACACTACCGGGTATCCACAAAATAGAGCAATGGACGAGTAAAATATACAGCAAGGGTCATCAACTGTATTTGACCAACTGCCAGAATTTTTCTAAGCAGACACTGTGTGGGCTGGAATTCCAATTTTCTAATTTTAGGCCTTATTAGCCTATCATTGTTAAAGAATTCAGTTTAGTTAATTAAGTCATAATTGTTTTATAACATAATAACATTATTCCAATATTAAATAACAAATAAAATGAAATGTTTAATAAGCGCTGTGAGTTTGTCCTCGTTCTTGCATGCATGAGGCAGAAGCCACATTCCATTTATAAAAGACGATAAAATTTGTTTCAGCTTCACCGTGTCCAATCCACAGCACCTCACCAGCAAAAATATGGGTTAATCAACCACCCAACCTGCAAACTGCTAGGTTCTTCATTATAGTAGAACAACTGTCAGGACTGAGGACTGACAAGGACAGACCAGGAATGAGGATAACATGTCCCATGTGTGTTTTTTAAGAGAGAAAGTGACAGTCAGGGGAAAGGAAGGTGGAGGATGGAGTACTTCATGCACTATTTCTGTAAATTATTAATAGCTCACTTGTAGTGCTGCTTTGTCACTTTATAGTAAGTTACCTGAACCTGCCTTGCGGGTTCTGGTTCTATTTGCGCATCACTAATACTTGCTAGTAATAAGCTGACGGAGTCATTATGCCTTCAATACCCATGGGTTGAACATATTTGGGGTTGATAAATTATTCCTCATAAAATTATTCCCATGTCTACTGTTTTTGGGATTGCTTTAATATAGGAGGGAAAAGATCCTGGATACCAAAATCCATTTTTTTCTCTGCACATTTTCTTAATTTATTCATATTCTGCAGGCTGGATGGGAAGCTTTAGCAGGCCTTATGGCCTACCAACTCATACTCATTTTGAAGTTGTCAAATACCACCACTTTTGCAGTAATTTAGGCATAAGATCCTAGCAGCAAAAGCCCCTTTTGTGCCTGGATGATACGCCACTGGATGCCATTAGCAGGAGGGCGGTGGATGGATTGAACAAACCTCAGAACTTCATGCAGGAGTCTGGTGTTTGCTTCCCATCCAATGTGATGTTTTTTTCTACACCTTACCCTGTGCCTCTTTTGCCTAAACCTGACCATCTGTGCCAGCATGTGCTTTTGTTGACATCATGGTAGCAGCACCCTGGAACGACAAGAAAGATACCTAGAGCATATAATGTAGATGCAGAAGTCCACTGCAAAGCGGCAATATGTGAAGATTTGGGATGACAACGTGATGGGACCGCTGGCCACCAGATGATGATCACCTGTATAATGTAATGTGGTTATAGACCAGTCAAATTCCTGAACTGGCAGCCAGATAGCTAACCTAATCATGTTTTCATAGGTAGACCCTGTTAGGTCCACACATACACAAAAAAACCAAACAAAAAAGAGCATTTGGAGAAAGCCACTCTAGGTAATAAGGGTCCTCTTCAGTGTCAAACACTATAAAATATATGTAAGTCTGATGACCCAGATGAAGGCCAAAGGGGAAAAGTGTTGGCGTCATGATAAATATGTGTTCACAACGATTGATTCTGGAGGTTTTTTTAACTCTAGACTGATTCCCTTTTCAGTACACTTTGCAACAGACGAAGATGCGCCAGAACCTCTGCTTGACCTGTTACAGAACGATCATGATTTCCACCACGGCTACAAAGTGTGACGGAAATTCTGAACCACAACCTGCTCACTTATTGTGTGTTTGAGCAAAAGTGTCATAAAAAGCACAAAATGTACACAACTTCTTCTGTTCTTCCAAGGAATTATGATAGACAGTTTTATTATGGAGCAATAAGATTATATTCCTGTCTCATGTAGTCTGTTGCTCCACAATCCATAACCTTACTCCACAATCTCCACAAACACTCCCCACAGCTTGGAAAAGCTCCTCCATAGTTTGTGGGTGAATCACACACAGCAGGTTTGCAAAACTGTCTATTTTGAGCGATCCCATGTCAGATCTGGCATCTACCAATTAGAGATTTCGAACCATATGTTCCTATAAAACCTGTCAGTGATAAATGTCATCTCGGGGTGCGTTGTGCAAAACAAGTCTTTAAAATAAGATGGTTAACGTTGGTGCAGTTTTATGATACAATCTGGATTCAGTATTTACATTTTTTTTTTAAAACCCTGCAATCCCTTCCAGTTCTGCGAGGGTCTGCAGGGCGCCAAAATGGCCGACCTCCTGTTCCAATGGCCTTTAACTACAGGCTGCAGCGGAAAATGACCACCTTAAGTTTGCCTCGACCGCCCTGCACGGCGACAAGCACCCCGGAGACCCGTGATTGGTGAGTTGGTGACAGATGTGTGCCATGATTGGTGGGGGCCGTAATTCAGGTTGTAATTTGCAAAGTGGAAATGTAGGTGACTGAGAAGTTTGTCTGCGTGTCTGAGTGTGTGTGTGTGTGTGTGTGTGTGTGTAAAAGAGAGAGAGAGAGAGAGAGAGAGAGAGAGAGAGAGGAAGGAAAAACAGTCATGTGAGAGTGGGATGGACATGCTCAATTTGCAGGGAGATCTTAGATACAGTTTTCCTTCTTCCTTTTTACGCCCCACATAACTCAATGCACTTTCCACCAACTCTCATCGCATCAGTAGCATGAAAGTAAATAATGACATCATTTCCTCTTTAATCCCTTTTGACTTCCTGTGGTATGGGAGTCCAAAGTGTCCTACCACATGAGCTAGGGATGGTGCGTTCGGTTTTAAAATTACTGTTCCCAATATGAGTCATGAAAATGCTACCGAGGTCAAAGGTCAGGGAAGTGAAGAAAGGAGCTTTTCTCTGAGAGGAAACAGTGGTTAGAAAAGAGGAAGTGTCTCCTTATTTTCATCGTTGCCGCAGCCAGAAGAAATCTGCCCAGCTGCAGTGCTGAAAGATCGGCAGCTAAAAAACACATATACACATGCACACACTCATACACACACACACACCTGTTCCTATGTTGCGATCAATAGTTGCTTTGATGCTCAGGGGTGATGGTAAAGAGTTGTTGGCGTTTGGGTACAGGGCTACACAGCTCATGGGACCCAAGGGTGTCAGGGGCACTTTGATCTTCGTTACGCCCCTACATGTAGAGTGCTGGTCTCTGGAGGGGGTCCCATATCCCTTCCATCCCCTCCTACTCACAGCAAGTTAGCCCGAAACCTCCCCCCTTACCCCTCGCCTCGCCCCCAGATCCATTGCTGATCCTTGGGGACAGGTGAAGCAGATTCCAGGCCCGGGGAAACACGGACGCTCTCATGGTTGAACTGCACTGATTGTTACACAGCTGGAACACATGCCGGAGCTCCAAGCCAAAATACACCAACCCTGTATGTGCATAAACACAGGCTGCCTGCCTTTGTGCATATGTTTAAATTATTAGCTTGATATTTGGGAACATACGCTTATTTGCTTTCTGTCTTAGAGTTGCATGAGAAGATTGATAGTGGTCTTATGTTTGTCTGAAGCAACAGCCAGCAGCTCGTTAGCTTAGCTTAGCATAAAGTCTGGAATTTGTTGGGAATCCACAGCCTGTGTCAGTGTAAAGAAAAACCACCTACCAAAAACTCTAAAGATCACTAACTAACATGTTGTCATCTTGTTCTCAACATCTTGTAGATACTTACAAAGTCTGTCTGAGGTTTAAAAATGTTTTTTTTTTTTTTTGTTGCTTGTTTCTAGTCTTTGTGCTTTTTATGCTAAGCTAACTGGCTATATGTCTGCCTTGTCTCACAGAAATATGTGAAATGACCGTGACCTCTCAACACTGCGTTATGTGGTAGAGGCATTCAGTTTGTAAAATTATGAGCTGGCACTACATAAGCAATGCCAGTGTTAAATCAGTTTGAATATTTTGGTGTGATAGAAAAAAATCTCTGGACTACATCATGCAGTTATGTAAAGACAAGAAAGATTATGTAGGGAGGAGGTACGAGTGGTGGACAGATCAACCCGACACAGGACTTTCACACAGGAGATTGCTGTATGTGTCCCGTGTGACACTAAAAGTCAGTGTTAAGTTATTTTAAGTTTACTGCTTTACAGAACTATGTCACTTTACTTGAAGGTGTTATTTAAGTTAGATTATTAAGTTATTTAATGTGTTTACATTTCCTTTGTTTATTTATTTAAATTAAAACCACAATCTTTTACTTAACCTAACTCAGTATGTTTTCCCCTGTAAACCTAAGCAAACTGCGACATGACCTTAACCACATAATTAAAACTGTGACCACTCATTTTTAACTTTTTATTGGCATTGTTCCCATGGTGTCAGGATGTATTTCCTGTCACCACCATGGTGTAGAGAGGTTGTGGCTGTCTCTGTAAGATTGGGTTGCTGTATATGGCTTACTGTAGTTTCACATTGAGCATATAGTTACTAAATGCTCTGCAAGAAAGGAGGAACAGAGTGCATTTCCAAAAATGTTGAACCATCTCTTTATGTGAATTCTATCTTTCTATCATAGTAACAAAAATGAAAATTTTCTTACCAAAAGCAAAATTTGGTTTTCCAGCCAAACTTTCAAACACGGTCTGAGCGTGCAACACACAAACACAAATAATATAGTTCGGTCAAGTGAGCCAATGCTATTAAAAGCGACGATACTTCTGCTATAAACTTTGTTTCTAAGGAAATATTTTCACCAAAATTTATGTAACTGACGCTCCAACATCAATAACAAACTCCCAGGTGTATTTACACAGCAACAAAATTGGCTTTGTGTTTAAGTATTGTTTGCCTCTACTTGTATGTTCGTGTCCTATGTAAAAGCCTCTAAAAGTGCATTATTAATTATAAATTTAAACTTTTTTAAAACTTATTTCAGCTAAAGAGCAAACAAAAATGATCTCTACAAACCATTCTGACATGTTAACACATTTAAAGTTATGATACAGAGATATTTTGAGTGTAAAGACATGCCTATACACACATGGATACCCACGCATTCAGTATGGAAACACACACACTCATGTTAAGGTAGTTCAGTATCATCTGCGTGCCTGAGCATAATCAGATTTATGACTGCTCGGTTCATACAGAGTTGAAATGTGTTCAGGTTGACTCTAAAGAGGACTGACACAGTAACCACAGCGCAGAAGAAAAGAAACTGACACAAAGGAGCAAAGGACAAAAAAAAAGAAGCAAGCGATGGAAGGTAAAACTGAAAATGGGTCCGTGATTGTGGGCTTGTGGTTTCAACGACAGTCAAGGCCAATGGATGTTTCCGAAGATAAAGAGGGAGAAGAAGGGGGCATAGAGAGAGAAAGAGAGATGCAGAGAGAGGGATACAGAGAGAGAGACACAGTTCAACATGAAGAGGACAGCAGGACGAACAGTGCGCCCATTGTCCATGTGGCCTGGTTAACATTTTAATGAAGGAGCTGCATCCAGAGTCCTGCCACAAACTACACACTGACTCACACAATGATTAACACTCTGCAAATACGCTCGGACAATACAGCAGCTAACTGCAAACTCATTGACATGAACACATGCGGACATACTGTGGACACATGCCAATGACACAGAACAGGAGGACAATCATTCACACAAACTCACACCCGCAAACCCACACATGAATGTTGTGGGTAATGACTATTTAAAGGGAAATTCTGGTTTATTACAAGCTGCATCGATATGGAAATCAATTTTATTGGTTGTTGTACTAAGTAACTTTAATTACTTCATCATCCCACCATGCAACCCAATTTCCAGACTAAATGTTGCCTGAACATTTCTGGAAAGCTTGGATATGTTGCGGACACGTTGAAACTTTACAACTTTTCAGCAACACTGTGGTTGCTGTGTGGTTATGTTTATACTCAAAAACCACTTTCTTATGGCTATGAAAAGATCATGTTTGGACTTAAAAGTCTGACTTTGTTGGCACAATTCTGGCAGGATACGCAGCAATGTCTTGGTGAGAGACGCTTTTAATGACACTATCCTGGCAGGGTATGCAGCAATGTCTCTGTAAAAAAACAACCAATTTTCATGGCACTAAACTAATCTCAATGAAAAAATAAAAGCTGGCTCACTTAAAAACACCCACATTTGGTGGCTACAAAGCTGCTGGAAACACAAGAATGACCTGCTAAAAAACAGCTGGTATTGTTCTTTGTCGAGCTCAAACAGTGGTCGGCAATGGCCCGCAGCTTGGTAGGTATCTTGCCAAGGCTTTACGCCGTCCATTAACCCTTCCACCTCCTGATAACTACATCAGCTTATATACCTTGTCACCTTAGAAATGTTGACTTGATATGAACATACAAAGGTCTGCAATGTTTGCAGAAAGGATCAATGCTAAACTTCCTTCTGCCGATGGACTGGCCTTCATTTTCTCTTCCGAACAGCCTTAGTTAACCTGGGTGTTTGTCAAAACTTAATCACACTGCCTGTGTCTTTTGCCTCATCACTCTTTGTTTTAAGTGGTGTTGTCATGTTCCCAAATCTCAGCAATTAAATCCATGAGTACAATGTTTTTATTACTAATGGGAATAATGACCAAAATTACAAAAATAAGACACAGTACACACTTATGCATACAATGGATGGACCCAACAATGTTTCCCATGAATCAAAACCCAATCGTCCCGCTTCCATGCCCACAATAATATAGATGATTGGAGGAGAGTGCGGTGATTCTGGCAGGGGAGAATAGCTGCAGCGGACATGAATGTTAAAGATGAATATGAATGTTTATTTTTTTTCTTTTCCAAGAAATGCAATTTTCTATGATGAATAGGCAATTTTAAAATTGTGGCTGAAATGACCCCTCGGATTGTGGTGAAATAACCTTAAGGACTAACATCGGGCTTGAACTGCAGCCATCAGCTGTCAGCCCACCACCCGTACAGCTCAATGTGCAGGAAGTGAGAGATTCCTAAACTTCGGTCAAATGTTCTAATGCATAAAAATGACTGTCGCTTTGAATGTGCACAAAAGAAGTTTCCCCCCTCCTCTTCCCCACATACACACACACATTATCTAACTGATGATGATCTGCAAGACATATGTTGGAGGGGCTGTGAAGGGGTTGTTTTCAAACCAGATGCAAATGTTTTTGAGCAGAGACGGTGGAAACACGTACGTGTAAGTCGGCAAAAGTTCAGTGTGCCTTCTGCTGCCACTGTATCGAATGCTCTCTTTCTCTGTCTCTCACACTCTTTCCTTTCACTCCTTATCTTCTCATTTTCTTTTTTCTTTTTATCTCTCCCTCTCTCTCACAAACACATAGAGACACACAGACACACACACACACACAGCACAACATAATGTCTTCCGCAGCTGTCTCTCCACGGCAGGCGGTGTAAGGGTGATATGATGAAGAGGGTGAAAGAGAAGAGAAGGGAGGAAGAAAAGGAAAGAAGGAGGAGGAGGGGGAGTAAATCTTGGGGGTCACCACCACTGGAGTTGGATTCCTTTACACCAGTTGTTGAAAGCTTCTCCTGCATGCATGGGAACATGTGTGCATGCAGACACTGAAGTGGCTACCAGGCAGCAGCCGAAAAAAAAGTGAAGCCAGCTTGGAAGAGCTAAAAAACGCAGTTCCTCTAATGGCCACTAGAGGCTGACTGTTCAGTTTTTCTGGTAGGTACATTTTTTTTTCATGATTTTATGCTTGTTTTTCACTGGCAAAGCTTTATCACATTTTGCTAAGCTGTAAATTCACTGTGATAACGAAACTAGTGTTAGGGTCAGCTCCGGTGTCTGGTCCAAATATGTTCACGTCTGTCTCCAAAAAAAAAACAAGATTGCGAAGGCCAAAATGCCAAACTTGAGACTTCATATCGGTAGTCCACAAACAAGTGGGTGACATCACAAGGGCTATGTACATTATTTTCACACAGTCTTTGGTGGCTACACATAGTATTTCCTTTCAGGCAGCCCCTACCAGGGGAATTTCTAGGATTTGAAGACACTGGAAGCTTAGCCCAGACCTTTGTAGAGGAGCCCTCAAGAATGTTTTATGATGAACAAACTTTATTTCGAATGCTTTTTTTTTTTTAATGCACTCTAATACCTTATTTACCCATTAAAACTTCAAGTACAAGTAGTAACGGAATAACTGATTAATAGATCTAGGACTTTTTATTACTACTTTTTTATTAATTTAGACCTTGTGCTATTTATGAAACATTTGGGGCAGACGCCAAGGCCTAATGACACCACTGGCCCATAGGCTACTATAGCCTCTGTAATTGCGTGCTGTAGGATGGGTGGGTGGGGTTTGTCTTGACCAGGTGTGTTTGATCACACACAGGCACACACCTTGATAGCCAAACACACAGCGGAAGAGATCTGGATAAAGACAGGAGGCAGACTGCAGGAGATTTCTTTACATTGCTCAGAAGGGGATGCAGGAGCAGGTGAGTGGTGGGACTTTCCAGTATGAGAACAGTAAGTACAATGGAAATAAATGCTCATCCCTCACATCCCTGGAACCAGGCTTTGGTCACCTTTTCTTCATTCAACCCCCTCTACAACTGCCAGTTAAATTAATGATTTAGAAAGCCTACTTTACTACTGGACAATAGAGGCTACAGTTTCAAAAGGTGTTCGGGTAAGAAAGGTGTAAAGTCTGACAGAAGCCAGTTACACTTGTATTGCGGCATTAGAATCACATCACTGATGGTATCGCAATTGTAGTCATTACTGTCACAGTATTAAAACTATTAGCATCCTTATCAAATTTCTACAAAGGGACTTCCAAAGGTAAGAGTCCTGAGTGCTATAAACATATTATTATATAGCATATTTGGGTTATTGTGACAACTAGAACATCTCTGCACTGTTACTTCATCACGTCAACATGGCAGCAGTGGATTGACTGGCACATTACTCTGCAGTAGGATTCCTTAGCATTACTACTACCATATTATATAGTCGCTGTAAAAGTTTTAACTGCTTTCCCAGCTAGCAATTATTGGTTACAGGGCCGCTCCCCTAACATTCCTATTGGCTTATGAGAATATTTTGTAGAAATGTTGTGATAATGTGTTCTGGGTAAAAGGTTATCAGAATGTGTTTTTGAAAGAGCTATGAGAATAATACTTACTAAAAAATACTAAACGCTTTGACAGAACTTTTACACTAGCGCTGCAGAGAGCGCATTACATAATCTTTGCTCTTAGCAGTGGTGACTACGGCACAAATGCAAATTTGAGCTTTTTACTCAACTACACTTTTTGCAGTTACTTGTTATTTTTCAGATTTTTGATTTTACTTTCAAATACACATGATAAGCATATTAAGTACAGGGCGTTGTTAAAGATTAATTGGTTTCCAACCTGTGTGGCTTGTGACCTCTTACAAAAAAGCAGTGCGTAGACGCGGCCCCTTGTTATGTTTCAGAAGTCTTATTTCCACCAAAGACATTTTTCTCATTTAACTTCTAATTTAACCAAAAAAGTAAAGATTAGACAAAAGACAAAAAACAAAACAAAACAAAAAACATAGTTATTTGTATCTGTTGTCCCTGGGCGGGCAAACAAACAAACAAAAAAATAAAGAGAGCAGGAAGTCGCCTACACTACCTAAAACATGACTATACATAAAAGTCCATTAATCTAAACATTTCACCAAATAAAACAACATAATAAATAAAAGTCCATAAGAGTAAAATCAGTATGACAGATAGTATACAAGGCAATCATTGGTGATGACAATTTTGCGATTTTAGCTAAATTGTGAGCTTTCTTTTAAACACTGCAAATCTTCCAGTCTGTTTACTGTAAAGCCGCTCTATCCGAAACTGAAAACCTCTGGATGTCTGGACACAGATGTGAACATGGAGATAGCTGGGCCAGTAACCACTCTATGAGCTAGCCAATGGGAAACACACATGCACTAACATGCATGCGCAGCTGGACCGGCTTACCACAACAAACCACAGAGAACTATTAGTGCTCTGAATGTCACATACAGAAACATTTACATTTTGCTGATGATACTGTTGTATTTACAGTTAATTTAAATTAAGAATGCAGGCCCTTTTTCTTTTAAATTTTTAAATATTTTAATATTTAAACTTTTAAATATTTTTTACATTTTTGTTATGATACTTCTACTTTGGGTTTACTTGGGTATACTTATACCACCACAGCTGGCCAACATCATCAGAATGTTGCACAAAGAACGTTCTTGAATAACATTACAGGAATGTTAATTGAAGCGATCAATTAAAATGTCTTATATTGTCAAAGGGTCAAACGCAGGATTATATAACTAACATACTGAATGTACTGAATGATTGGAATGTTCTCGTAATCATTCAACACACCCTTTTACCTGCATGGCTCCTTCACTGCGTATCAGTTAGCACAATTATACTGTACACACTTCCTGTCAGGGAGTAATGGCATTCATCTAATCTAAACCACACACACAAACACAGTCTCAGAGTCCATACACATGCACACACAGTCGAGCTTTCACTGACAGGTATGCAGACATACAGTATACTGGTTAGTGTGTCCCTCAGAAAGTAAACCCACACAGTGAGTGAGCATGGCTGGAGGTGCCTGGTGTTGTTTTCTGACTCATATTTCAGCCCGCCGAAGCTGCTCCATGCAGCTCCTTCTGCGGCCGCGGCTCTCATTCCTCTGTAGCCACATCAAGGAGCGCTGGCTTCCCTGCTAAACAGACGCTTTAGCAGCACCGCCGCTGGGTCCCACCAACCAAGAGAAAGAGAGAAGAGGGGAGAGAGAAGGAGAGAGAGAGAGAGAGAGCCCTCCGGCACGGCCACACCACAGCCATTATGTGCAGATTCAATGGAATCTAATGTGGAGGATGTGGCTGGCTATCTCAGATGCTGTTTATGTAACCGTGAAGAGAAGAAGAGAGGAGAGAATATTGGACAGGGAATAGCGGAGGGCCGGAGACTGAATAAAGCCGTCCATTCTCTGCCTTTTGTCTCAATGGGCCGAACGCTCCTCTGCGACCCGTCAGCTGCCCCGCACTTTCTAATGGCTTAATGAGTGCTAAACAGAGCCATTATAGACTAAATGACCATGTGCTTAAGGTCGGTTTGAAAAATTGGGTGATTACGAAGTGATGATCATCTGTATAAACAAAACGGGGACTGTTTTGTGCCAGATCTGGACTGTGCTGTTGTTTTCGAGGAGCGTTATAAAAAAAAATCGAGTTAGGAGCTTCAAGCATCATGCCTGTGTGTGATCAACCACCATGCAACTCTCTGTGTCACTGGAGTGTAAGTGATTCAGGACCCTGTTCAGCTGTCATGCTCTGTATTAGACTGCCCCCTAGTGTGTGCATGTCCCCTGCCTCTCTCTCCCTCTCTGTCTCTCTCTGTGTGCATGAAGTTATCTAACAGGTATTAGCGCCCAGGGAATCTTGACTTGAGTGAAACCAGCAGATGTGGAGGTGATAATGACTCTCAAAGTCCTCTCGCTCTTGGCTCGGGGAGTTTTCCCAGACTTTATGTGCTCAGTCAGCTAAATTATCAGAACAACAAGTGCTCTGGGAGCCGGAGCACACTGTATGTGTGACGATGAAAGATGGAAAGATCATGCTTGCTGATGCTCTCAACCCCACTCACTGTCCAAGCACACAGATTCTCACAGATTTTTAAGTCATCTCTGAGCTGATATGTCAGCCACAGATTTCTTTATTTCCTGTTTTTGTCAGCTTGTAATTCACTCCCCTGTCGCTGACTGTTTATGCTGTCAAGATGGTAATAACTTTGTCATGCTTTAGAGGCGAAAGGAGACGGAGGAATCTGTTCCCGTTTCTGTTTAACAACTCCCCAGCAATGTTTATCCGAGCGCAATCTGGGGCCTTGTTTCACTTCATTTTCAAGATGTTAAAAACTGTGAGAATGAAATGTGGGAGCATTGGAAACAGGTGGAGTTGTCTTACCACAGTGCCTTGAGTAAGTCCGTTTTGTGAGACTTGATACTTTTTTTTTTCCCCCCACAAGATTTCACAAGATCCTTTCCTCTGCTAGATTAATCTGACAGCTGCAGATTTTACTTTGCAGAGGAGACTTTCACATGCAAAAGCTACAATGAGTTCATGCGCTGCAGAATCATGCAGTGACACTGCTTAAAATACCCAAAATTATACCTATAACTCTGAAGTATTTCCTTTTGTATTTAGAGGGGTTATTCTCTAGAATAAGCACTTCTACTGTGAATATTTCTTCCTTTAAGTCTTGCTAATGATTTGCTTTAACCATCATGCATAAGGAGTTTGAACCTATAATTTTAAATGTCTGAACAACAGCTTTCTACAAATATCCTTACAGTATTTGGGGCATTTTGCATGTGCATTCCTAGACTAGTGAGATGAAATTTTTATTTTGCATTAATTTAAAAAGAAATAGGCTACAGACTAAAAGTTGTAATGCCCTGTGAACAGTTTTCCTCGTGTAAAAGAAAGATGGTCTGTTGATATGCACACAAATAATGTCATAAAAAATAATTATAGCGCAGAACCTGATTTACAACAGGAGACACTAATTAAAAGAATGACTCACATAGTTATTAAATGAATGTATTACATATAACATGCACAACAGGAAAAGTTCAAGAGAGTCTGTGACAATCAGGCCTCCATTATGTTGTCATCATATTACGGTAAAGTATGTGATCATACTGGACTATCCCCTCAATGAGATCTATACTGGTTGTGTGACAGAGTGAGGATCAGCCAAGCTGAACATCTGGATGGATGTGATGTGAAGCAGGACTGATGAGTTTACTGGAAAGACTGCTGGTTCTGGAGAGAGTGGAGGTGGAGGGGTGGGGGTGGATGCTATTGATCTGACAGTGAAATGTAAGCAGAGAAAGGAAGTGTTTTCACAGCAATGAGATGATTGGCTAACAGAGGCAAATTATGACTGATTTAAGTGAAATGTGTGAACCTTCTTTGTCAGCTGAATACATTGAGGACAGGACAGGAAATATTCACAAATTAAACAAATTATGTCTTCCAACTGATTTTTGCCAGCTCTTAATTCTTTGCTTGCAATGTCATGTTATATATAAGATTACAGGTTTAGTACTTTTCTTACAAATGTTGATTAATTGATGGTAAGTCCATGTGGGCCTGGCACTCGTATGTGCGTGACACAATAAATAACATCAACTATTCTTTCCACTACCAACAAAGGTTTTTGGTTGGATATAATGGTATCGAGTGCTGCAGGGATGACAATTGCTAACAATTTACTCAAATTTGCAGGGGCTACACCTGAAGTTTACCATTTGTCCTGCCAAGGTTAGCTACTGAGCCACCATAAGCCTCTACTGGCCTTGCTTGATGGGCCCTACCATTCAGAAAATCTAAGTAATTTCAGAAATCAAGCTTTTTTGGCTTCATGCACCACTGAACAACTTTCATATCAATGAATGGGGCCCCACCTCAAATGCTACATCCAGTGCTCTTGTACATCCATACTCTGATTCGGAAGTGAATTGAATCTTGGGATGCCTAGAGATTCCCAGTCCTATATGGTTTTACTTTACTTTATTCACCACTTGACTGACTGATATTACATTTCATGACAAGAAACCCCTTTGCAATACAGATGGCTTCCATTTTTCTGTAAAGCTCTTCAGTATGTCAAAAATAAAATTTACTCTGATTCACTGGTGAGCAAAAGCAAGGAAACTGAAAAGGGTCTTTCTCTAAAGTCTTCCTAGGATTATCATGTATGTTTTTCCCCCAGTGGTCAAAGTTCACACACTGATTTCCAAAGGCTGACAGTATCCAAACTGACCATGAGATAATAGTTTTAAACCTGTTGGGATGTTAGAAACATGATGAACATGTTTGTATGTGCGTGAGGAAACATGGTTTTTGGTTCTCATCTCCTGAACTGGAACAGAGCCTCAGACATGAATATGTGGCACTTTCCAAAACTCATTCATCTCCCCGAGCAAGGCGGCTTTCAGTACATACCTCGGGCAAACACACACACAGACACACACACACACAGACACACACACACACACACATACACACACACACGCACACATTAACAGTACAGTGTATGTTTAACTTAGCAGCTAGAATAGTCCCCCAGTGAGAGGTGTTGATGGATGGATGTCAGAAGGCAATGACCTGCCTGGGTCTCCTCTTTTTCACATAACCACATTAACTGGGTCATCAATCAGTGTGTGTATGTATGTATGTGTTTGTGTGTGTGTGTGTGTGTGTGTGTGTGTGTGTGTGTGTGTGTGTGTGTGTGTGTGTGTGTGTGTGTGTGTGTGTTTGAACACGCACGAGAGCGCCATGTGTTTGGCTAGGCCAGTGTTCCAGCATGTAAATTGCGAGCATGAATCCATATGTACTGGTGATATGCTTAACAGCAGGTCACACACTCACACACTCACACACACACACACACACACACACACACTCACACACATCTACACAAAGGGATACGGATCTGTACTGTTGACCTGCAGGACCTCATTACTGCAACCAATCAGGAGACAAAACATCAGGCTGATTAGTGAAAGACCTGCACAAATAAACAGCAAAAGATTGAGCAGAGAGACGAGAGGGAGGAGGGAGAGACAGAGGCTGGGTGAGACAGACTGACAGAATGAGAGAGAGAGAGAGAGAGGGGGGCAGAGAGAGAGAGAGATAGTGTTGCCTGAGGTGAGAGGGGTTTTCTCTTGTACAACTTAACCTCACACTGCCCCCTCTGAGTTCATGTCAGAGGCCCTGTGGATAAATTACTATGTGCAAAAGGGGAAAACACACAGAGATGGAAACACATACACCAATTCACACACTTGTTTTTCTTTCCTTATGTCTCTCTCCTGCACACACACACACCTAATGTTTCCTGCAAAGAAGATCCGTCCACAGATGAGCAGCGTCACAGCTCAGTGGTTGTGATGAATGAGGAAAATCACAGCTACAAATCTTACCTGGGCCCTCAGTGTGTGTGTGTGTGTGTGTGTGTGTGTGAGTGTGTGTCCAGCTGTGCTCTACTTCATGGCCCAGTCCACTCGGATACAATCCTAGTGGGTTATATAAGAATTGGCAGATTCAGTTGTATACCGAGTGTGAGTAAATTACTATGTACATTATGGTGTGTAAATGCAGGTGTGTTTGTGTGTGTGTGCCAACTTGGCAACACCCTGTGGCAAAAACAGACTGTTGTAAAACAAAGGTTATCTGAAATGAACATGCACCTTTAAAACGATAAAGCTCACATTTTTAATTCTCTTTCTCTCTCTCTCTCTCACACACTCTCACACACACACACATACACACGTCTTAACGAACAGGGCCGTAGGCATGCACACAGTTAAACAACACACACACCACAGTGACACACTCACACCGGTGTGAATGGCATTACAAGAGCTGAGGAATCTGGCTGCTGGATATTTCCTCCATTCCACTGTCAACCATTCATCTCTCGCTCCGAGGGAGGAGGGGAGCGCAGGGCGAGAGAGGTATACACTGAGTAAGAGACGGGGAGAGAGAGAGAGAGAGAGGGAGAGACGGTCTCTTCATTCCCCCGCTGGCGGGCGGCCAAGAACATTCTGTACTGGTTTGTTTGTGGGGGAAATAGAGAATACGTTTCTATTCCTCATGAACCTGACCTTCCTGTCTGCTGCCTCTCTCTCTATTAACTGTCTGTAGGATTCCCCGTATGTCTGCTTTCGTGTGTGTGTATGTGTGTGTGTGTGTGTGTGTGTGTGTGTGTGTGTGACTGGCTGAGCCCCTGTGTCAGATCATCTGCCTGTGGGTTTGTAATGTGTAGAAGAAGCAAGTGAAGTTTTGACCTCAGACAGTAAATATGTGTAAATATCTGTGTGGCTGCATAATATGTAGCTGTGGGATCTGCTGGAAAAAAACATTTAGTTTCTTCAAAAGCTAGAATTTAGCTCAGGTTTGATAAAATAAGCTAAAAAGGCCAATAACTGGCACAACTGGTTATCAAGCTCATGCCAGAGTTATGACGAATGATACACCTGAATCAGTGCAAGATCACTGGTTTTATTTTGGGCTCTGACAAAGTCTGGCCCAAGGGCTTATATCAAGATAGATAGACTTGATTGTACACCTCAGTGGAAATTTGTCTTTGGCTTTGCACAGCAAAGGTACATACACATCAAACAATCAAACAATACACCATTAAAAACAAAAAAACAGTGCACATAGGTAGGTAGGAGCAATAAATTATGCAAATAATAAAAGAGAGCACATCTTCCAAAAAGTAGTTTTCTCTAATGCAAATATTCTGCGTTCGCTGCCCGAATGGCGTAGGGAATAAAGGCCTTCCTCTAAATGTTCCAACTGTTTTTTGGGACCCTGAATCAACAGCCAGGCAGAAAATCCACAGCCAGATGGGGAATCAACAGCCAGATTCTCAGCCCCAAGTTCAAAAGCTCACATGTAGCCCTTCAGTGCCAAGAAACATATCACAAAATCAAAAAAATTACCACCACCTTAAACTAATCCTCAAACTATTCCTCCCTAGTCTAAACTATACAGTACATAGTCCATGGTGAGAGTATGGATGTAGTGTCTTTTAGTGCACGTGATGTGGGCTGACAGCAGCAGTGACAAGGATCACAACACAGGGAAATATTTTCATTCTACATTAAGAATAAAAAAGGAAAAAGTGTCAAATCTTCCATTTCAAACAAGTTCCTCCTCAGCAGCTGAAGGTGTGCTAAATAGTGCGCACTCCTAAAGTTGAGTGAAACTTGTTTGTGTAGCAGGACAGAGAAGCTAACAGGCCATTAAGCTGAAACACCGTGAATTTACTCCATATGCACAATTAAAATGTTGATGATTATAGCAAAGTTAACAACCAACAATTTCTCAAGTCCTCAAAATCAGGTCAGTCCGGATCCAAGTTTGCTGTTGTTACCACTTACTGTCATTAGGGGGCACAAATTTGAGGAAGTGTCACAAGCAGCTTTAAACTCTATTTCAAATTGCATGACATGTTAATGGATATGTTTAAAGTATATTTACCTGTCTGTGTGTCTCTGTGTCTCTTTGTCTGTCCTTATGCCTGCACAGATCACAGTACAGCATGACAGTCTAAACACAACCAGCTGTGCCCGGGACTGCTGGGAGCCCCCATCACGCAACTCTGTCACACACACACACACACACACATACACACACACACACACACACACAAGTATACACAGTATGAATATATGGATGTGTGAAAACACACTTAGAGGCAAACAGGGGCGCATACTGTAGGTATACACAGGCACACACTTAAAACATAAATGGTGTGAATCCCTAAGTATGGAGAATATGTCATTAAACAGGGAAGAATATAATAAATCATATTCAATAACATATTTTATCATCAGTATTTTTATTTGAGCATGTCCTATGTGTGTGTATCTTTGCAAGCACATGGTTCACAAATGTCCAGTCAGTCCAACAATCAATAAAAGCCTCTTTGTCTAAAATATATTAGAAGCAGTAGGCCTCTCTGTGGGCCTTGCTGTGCCATAAACACCACTTATTAAACTGTAGGAGTTGGCATTATCCAGCACAAATCTGACAGTAAAAAAATGTATTTTCAGTGCTGCCTTGGCTGGCATATATCAATAACAGCTTCTATAAGTTATTAGTGAGGGTGTGTGGAAAAGCTATGATGACAGAGGAATATGTGCCATACAGCATGGCGCTATAAACAGAGCATGAGCTCAATGTGAAGTGAAGCAGGGGCAATTAGAGAAAGCAGTGGAGTTCATTTGTCTGCTGCGACCGGAGAAAAGTCAGCCAACGTTGACGGACAGCTCGTAAGTATCTGTACTGGAACTGTGATGCTGGCAATGATAGAGAACACTGAGGCAAGGGAGTCTATAACAGCCCAAAGAAAACAAAGTACATAGTTGTTACACATTGTCAACCACTGCAACATCAACCCAGTCGCCAGGAGAAAATGTTGGCATTGTACAATTTCCGCAAACCACAGATACGTTACATTTGTAAGTTCATATCAATGTTTCTGAAGTGCCATAGTGTATGCTGACTTTGTCATTGGGAGATTGAGTGGATGGTGGATAGCCTGTCACCTAGGTGAGATGCCGGCCAAGCCGTAGAACTTTGCAGATCATTGGTTAAGAGCAAAAAAAACAAAATCAGCTCTTTTTTTGTGCGACATTGCTGTTTCTTTCCAGCAGCTTTTTAGGCAAAGGTGCACACCATCCCTGTGTTTTCACTAGAGATTGTGTCATTAAAAGTGGGTTTGTTTTTACCAATAAATGGCTGTTTTTCTAGCAAGGTATCTACCGCAGAGCAGGAATTCATCAGTGGTAGTGTATAGTAAAACTACAATACATCAGTGTAATGCAGCATATGTAAATGACAATTAAAGCCCCATTTTAACTGCAGGGACTTTAGGAAGTATTTCACTGCGAAAGATGATCTTTTCATAACACTGGGGGGTCTATGCATAGAAAGATGGAAATACTTTTGAAATTGGTGCCACATGACCACAGAAAACAGAAAACAAGCACTGTGGCATTCGCGTTTGCTAAAGAGGTAGAAAACCCACAACTATCAGAATGCACTGCGCCACACCGGACCAATAAACACCCCTGCTGGTGGCGTAAGATGAACTTGGCTGCTTTTCCACAAATGGCAACATGGCAGTCGGCTGGTAACAATTAATCTAGAATTACAGCCAAGCAGCACACTAAACTATGTTTCTAAAAATGATTTGGGTGAGAAATAGGCAATGCAGTTTATGCATTATTATGCAGGGTGCTGGTAAGATGGAGGGAAGTTTACCACAATTCATTTACACATACTACCCATATTGCTATAATACAAGGCTGTTCAAAAATTGACGAAATATCCCTTTTACAACCCATACACTGGTACTGAATTTTTAAGACCCATTTATGTGATATGCTTTACATGCTTATAAAGAAGTCAGGATTAAAGGGTGAGAAGTTTTGAGCTCTTCAGCTAAAACGGTGAGCAGGAAAATCACAAGCTTGGGAGATTAGTGCAAGAACAGGGAACTTGATCAGAGCAACTTGCAGTTCGTGCACGTGTCACCAAAACAACATGCAGTAAAAAACACAGGTGCAACCTAGATTTTTTGTCCTAGTTGGCTCCTCTTCTTAAAACCTCAGCCGATCAGCCTCAGGCGATCTGCTGATTCACAGGTAGACAGCTCATCAAAATGAGTGACAACTGCTGGGGTGGAAACTTGACCAACTGTGGGGGAGGAGAGCACGGCTGACAATACACTCTTTGCCTCCCGGCCAGAAGTTGCATATTGGGGCTTCAAGTTGTGTCTTGCAATGTGTAAGGCTTTGAGCAATCCAGGAAACTTCCAACAGGTTTTTTTTCATTTTGAATCCAGAACTCGCAGCAGCTAATGAATATCGTACCTCTTATCTGCCAGCCAAATCCTTTAAAATGAAACTTAAAAACTCCCCCGTCTGGTGGAGAGAGCAACAGTTTATCACCAGTCTGTGCTGAGGCATGTCTCTACCAACCTTTGTTTTTACATAGCAGAAATTCTCATATCTGCCTCTAAGTCCAAGCCAAACAATACTGTATCACGATGCTTTGAGTTTCACAGCACCACAGCCTTCAACACACACACAGACACACACACACACACACACACACACGCACGCACGCACGCACACACACACACACGCACGCACGCACGCACGCACGCACACACACACACACACACACACACACACACACACACACACACACACACACACACACACACACACACACACACAAGAGGTTCAGTGTGTAAAGGGTCCACCTTTCTGTCTTTGAAAGCAGCCTGAGCGCTCAGCAGCTGTAATACTCTCCTGTTGACTTCATGTTGACTTAGCCATTAAAAGCTGTAGAAGGTCTGAAATCAAAACCTGCACGACTGTTTGGCTTGGACCGAGCGTGCCTTCTAAGTGTACACTTGAGCCGGGTTAAACACTTGCACCTCTGACACAGTCCGCACACAGGTCGCTGGTGCATCTCTGAAAGAGGAACGTCACTCAGATTCATCTTCTCATGCTGCACAAACTACCAGAGACTGAAACAAAGTTGAGATCAAAATGTGCTTTTGGAAAAGAAGAAGTGTGTGTGTGTGTGTGTGTGTGTGTGTGTGTGTGTGTGTGTGTGTGTGTGTGTGTGTGTAGATGGGTGATTAATTGCCCTGGCTTGAATAAAACAATAAACAGAGGAAGAGTGGAATTGTTCCTGTCAACCTGACTGTCATGTCAGAGTCAAACATCTTGATTTCAACACTCCTCCAGTCTCCACATTTCACTCCTGACTCATGTGTTTGTTCTTCTCGAGTCTGCCTTTTGCAAAGTAAAGACATCTCAAGAACGTTCTTTTTTTTTTTACACTTTTAATTTGTTAGGGTTTTTTTGTCCTTAAAAGGAACAGTTCATAAGATCTGAGGAGCTTTAGCGGCATCTAGCAGTGAGGATTTTAGAATGCAACCAGTGTAAACTTCTCCTGGTTAGAATTCCTTTAGTGTTCATTGTTCAGGAGGTTTTTACAGGGAGGCGAATTATCTGCAGAGGTGTCTTTCTCTCCAAAACAAATGGATCAGGTGATAAAAACCAGTAAAAAAGCAAAAACAAAAGCAGACTTCAGGCACTCGTGTGGAGCAGGGACAAATGCAGTTGAATAAGTTTAAAAAACCTTTATTAATCCTTTAAAATCTGTATCATCAGCAATTACTCCAAGTCTTGGTTGCTTTATTTCCATTTTCTTTTTTTGTACTTTTTTCCCCCCTTGTTGTTTGTTTTAAAAAAAAAAATTTTGTTTTTGAGACTGCTAACTACAGTGGCCAATGCTAAATTGCGAATGGCCCTCTCTAGAGCCAGTGTTACGTTTGTCTGTTGTGGGCTACTGTAGAAATATGGCAGAACAACATGGCAATTTCTGTTGATATGCCGATATAAATGCCTCTTTCTAAAGTAAGGGAAGCATGCTGTTTTTTTTTAATTTTCAGATGATTATACACTAAATAAAACATACCTACTATACTATATTCCATTTGTGCAAATATATCACTCTAAATCCTACATACTGGACCTTTAACTCTCTTCATCTTTTACACATACTAACCTTGTCCTGTAAGATATATTCATTCTATTACGTGGTACATTTAAACGTGTATTCACACAACGTCCATCAACACATCAAAACATTCCAAAAAGCTCTCAGACTGATTGCTACACGCTTTTACGACTCATATAGGTTGCTTGAACCCACTCGTTTTTCATTTTGTGTTTTTTCTTTTTTTTTCTTCTTCTTTGCTTTGACGTTCTAAAGATATTTTGGCAGATTGTTGGAACGATGTTTAAAGCTCTTCCAGATGGAGCCTAAAAAGAAGTCCTTGTTTTATGGAATCAAAGTGGAGTCAGGCCTAATTAGAGCTGGGAGTGACATTGTAGAAGGAAAGGAAAGTGGCTCAAGAGAAAAGCTCATGTCTCAGGTGTTTCAAGGGTCCCGCTTCACGACCGCAACCTGTCCTCACTTTCTGTCTCTGCTTCATCTGACCCAACTGCCAACCATTACCTCCCTTTGCTATTGCAGAATCATATCCTGTGATGTTTTTGTATGCCGTGAAACAACCTTTAACGCCAATCAGATGTGTTTTCCCCAAAAAACTCATGCATTTACAGTATGTAATGCACTAAATGCAGATGTCTGACGCTGTTCGGACACTGGGTGGGGTGGCAGACAAGGCACGAGACAGAAAATGTTTCTTGAGAATCCTATCGTCTATCTGATTAGTCATCCTCTCCAACTCTCCTCCAACAAAAACACACAAAAATACACAAGCACAACTTCCTCATTCCCATGTTCTGCACTTTGATAGAAGTGATGTATTTCATGCTGTACGTGCAGACATTATTTCAGAGGACAAAGTGCAATGCAAATATAGCCGCTGTCGTCTCGTGCTGATAGAGCATCTGCTGACCCCATTACTCAGCAATCAGTTTAATAGTCTAGCCAGGGACCTGGGACCTGGAAATACTGAGGAGATGAGAAATACACAAACACACAGACACACAAACACTCCAGCATGTGCAGACAAATGTGTTTTATCTGTCAGTTCCGCCAGATATGAAGAGTACTTGGCGGGTTCATTCCAAGACAACCACACACACAAACACACACACACACACACCCACACACACACACACCCACACACACACACACACACACACACACACACACGATTATACAAACACGTGCATCATGTATGTACAAAAAGATCAATGAATGATGACACACATCCCTTCAGTTATGCTGCTAAGATCATCTCCAGTTCACATATAATGATTTCAGGCTGATGGGGGGGTAGATATTAAACAAGGACTGAAACATCAGTTTGCCAGGACAAGCAGTATGTAGCTTCATACATCAAACAAGCTGCACTAAGCCACAGTTAGCCTTGAAATAGTTACACCGAAGATCGAACAGTTTTGAAACGTTTCGTCACTTCCGGCTGCAACATGTAGCTCTAGATGGGTTTCACAAAGTCACGTGATCGGTACCAAACCGGACAGATTAAGTCTCCGTTAATGAATGAAACCATTAAAATGTTCTACAAACTAACTGTAGCATAGCATAAGACCAGTGTCATTAGGTCACATAGCTAATAATGATATGAAATAGTCACCATATCCTACTAGAACTAAATCAATAGTTTGACTTGATTTGCATGCCACCTGGTGGGGTAGGCTTTTGAGCTGGGGAAAAGGGAGTTTACAACAAAAACAATGATAAATGGGTGCAATGCAAGCTTCTACCAGTAGATGCAAATGTAGAGCAAACAGGTTTTGAAATGTTTAAAATATTTCAAAGCAATGGTTTAAAAGTATTGAAACATTTCAAAGTTTCAAATTTGCCATCTCTAGTTAAAGGTGATATCTTCTTCTCGTTCAGCTATCCACCACTTTTTCTTAAAAAAAATAAATAAATAAACTACAACTTGTGGGACCAGTGGGACTCTTTCATGCTTTAGTGGTTCTTTGGCCGCACTAAAATGTCACCAAGCCTTTGGTCAGTCTCAGTGCCTCTGTTGCTGTCTGAATGCTGACAACACATCAAGCAGCAGCAACGTGCGGCCAAACTAAAACTGAGGATAGTTGAACTTTTAGTGGTGAAATGCAGTGAAAGAATACCCGTTGCCAATCAATTATCAAAGCCCTGTGAGTCCTGTGACATCCTGACCAATATTAGAAAGTATTACTTCCCGCCACAACACAACACATGGATGCAGGGAAATGTAATTGTTGCAGCAAGCTTCACTTCACCACTGCATGGTGTGTTTTTTGGCATAAATGCCTCTAGTTCAAATGCCATTCTTCTCTGACTTCAGGGCAAAAACTAAACCTCAGCTCTAACCCCTTTGAGAATCCATCCATGAGACCCTTTGCTGCACTTTTGCTAGCATTACCTCCCCCCTAACCACTATAGATAACTTGATATTTTTAACGGGGAGGACATCTACATTTCTGTCTTTAGAAGAGGCCATGCTAAGTTACTTTCTCTGACTCACTTCTGTGATTGCTGTCTCTTGTATCGTCCCTCCCATGTGTCTACCTCACTCACTCAAATCACAGCCCTTATCAGAATGCACAGATTTGACTGGATGTGGAGCATCATGTGATATGATTTAATGCATGTAATTGGTCTGTGAGATACCGGCCACTAAACTGTTAGTGCCCCTGGTTACGACAGAAATGCTCCATTGATAAGTAAAACAAATTTTTCGGTTGTAGGTCTGGGGTCTGGATAGGACAGCATCTGGATGTGGACCCTTGAAAAGGACAGGGATGGCAGGTTCACAAGGGGGATGCATTTTGGGTTTTTTTTTTTTAACTAACAACGGGCTGGTGTTCCCCCCTAAAATCGCCTGCTGCCCCTGACCTAGATGATCAATCACGGAAAATATTGCATGTGTTACCAAATTTCCATTTCCATTAGAACAACCACATTAAGCCTGAATGAACTTTGGATTTATGTTCAACATTAACTTTCCATTTAACTGGTTTCTATCATCTCTTTAGTTGCTGAATGCTCCATCATGTTAAGTCCCAGATAGCAGTGTACTCGCCCTCAAGTTGGCTGATCTGCTGTACTGTCTCACTCATTGCACACAGATATGGCCCGGGCAGCACACCATCAAACATCAGACTCAATATGGATGCCAGGTGGATTAGCACAGCAGACGCACCCTTTCTTTAAAGTTCAAAACTAAACCATCTCTGTTGCGCACACTCCTCAGCGCAGAGTGGAGTAGCTGCAGCCAGCTGGTTGGCTAGATAGTTGTTTATTGTTGTACAGGGTTTATTAGAATTTTTTCCACTAACAAAACAATCTGCTGCTGCTGGAAATAAGGCCGATGACTCTTTGAAACCTGAGCAGATCGACTTTTTATCTGTCAAAATTGTGGGTACCTAGAAATATCCCAAAAATGAGCAAAAAGTGAGTTTAAAAAATTATGAGAAAGTGACTGGAAAATAAGAAAAAAAAGTAAAGACAAGAAAAAAACAAAACAAACGAGAAAATGACCTCAAGAAAGTGCGAAAAAATTATATATATTTTTTTCTTTTTTTCTGTACCATAATTTTAAATATACAATTCTAAGACTGTACTTTTTTGTACTTTTTGACAATTTCAGCAAATTTTCAAATGATTTTCTTTTCAGTTTTTATTTATTTATTATTATTATTTATTTTTTTTGCAGTTTGCTAAGCTGCTCTTTATGGGTTTTTTCCCCAGTGTTTTTGAAAGAAATCAAACCTTTTTTTCAGTTTTCAGGGGTTAAAATTATTGTGAAATACATCTGAGTAAAAGTAAAAGAGAACTGATGACAATCCAGGTTTTAAAGTGATAAGAACAGTGAGACTTAATCAGCAAGTCAAGTTTTTTTTGCTGTAAACCACATTTATGAGCTTAAAGATTTTAAGATGTTCTTTGGAGCCAGGTAATTCTTTGTAAGTTCATCACTACAAGTAAATATTTTCACATTAAGTCAGCCAGTCAGTCAGTCATTTTCTGTAACTGCTTGTCCTTGTAAGGGTTGGGGGGGGGGGTCTGCCAGCTGTCAGCAGGCGGAAGGCGGGATACACCCTGGACAGGTTGCCAGACTATCGCAGGGACGACACATATAGACAGACAAGCAGTCACACTCACAGTCACACCTAAGGGCAATCAACCTGAGCTGCATGTCTTTGGACTGTGGGAGGAAGCTGGAGACCCCGGAGAGAACCCACGCAAACACGGGGAGAACATGCAAACTCCGCACAGAAAGGTCCCCGCCCGGACCCAGGGACCCTCTTGCTGTGAGGCAACAGTGCTAACCACGACGCCACCGTGCCGCCCTCACATTAAGTCATTCGGACAAATATTGATTTGTGAAGCTTTAAGTTAAATAACTAAATTAATTTATTTATTTCTGAATGTTGATCTACAGGTTTTCACAGGCATAAATGTCTCCTACTGTTATCTGTATCTGACTAAAGTCCTTATTTCAACTCTCTCTTCATTTAGATAACCTCAGCCTGGCACTGTTTACTTATTTCAGTGTATTTTCTTGTTTCTATCTTAAATGCATTTCTGTGGCAGGCTAACCTTAATCTAACCCAAGATAACTACTACACAGTCTGACAGCCATATCAAAATAGTTTGTTTTGCTGCTGATCCATAGAATAATAAAAATACCATTTCACCAGCCTCTATTATCATTCCACATGCAAGGCTCCAACGTTTGGTTCCAGGAGAAACAACACTGCTGCCATACGTCCAGTTATCTGAGAAATAAAAGTTTCTCTGTGAATCACAATTACGGAATACGCACTAAAGCTGAGGGCTTTAACATAACAAGGCAACAAATCAGTGGCAGGCAGACATGCCGACACACAAACAGGCGGACAAGAGCTCACAGGCCAAGACACACAATACTGTACACACACATGTGCTGTAAGCACAGCCACAATGCGTCAGCTGGGTAGTTATTGTGTGCAGCAGTGTAAACAGGAAACATGTCGCAGGACCGTGCGATTCGTCATCAGACCTCCCAAAGCTTTGGTACACAGCAGAACAATACAAGTAAGATGCTAAAAATACACACACATGCACACACACACACACACACACACACACACACACACACACACACACACACACACACACACACATATTTGTCAGCATATCCACCCATAGCTGCCGTGTGTGTGTGTGAGAGTCCATGTGGGCATCTGCGTATGTCTGTGCATGCATGTTTGTGTGCAAGGTTATCTACTGTATCTGTGTGTGCGTGTCGGTGTGTGTGTGGTTTGCTGTGTTGGTAAGGACGCAGCGATACAAACAAACTTGTGGTCTGTGCTGGAGAATGGGGCAATTTCCTGGTACACACAGAAACACAGCAGGATAAAACCCTGGACAAGTTCAGACAGACAGAGAGAGGGAGAGAGAGAAAGAGAGAGGAGGATGATTCTCTTTATCAACTTCTTACTGCTTTCACATGAAATGGCGTGGGCTATGTGGATCAGTAAAGGATTTACAGTTTTAGGAGATAACACCTAACAGCTACATAAAACACAGTGACATGTGTAACAGAGCATAGAATACCAGCACACAGAAAGATTATTGTGAATATGTTGGTTGAGTAACTCTGATGGGAAAGGTGCATTGCGGCAGTGAATCACATCAACGTCTCATCATCCAATTTATAAAAGACATTACCAAACAATATTATAGAGCAAACACGGCCCTAAAGGCCCTAAAGCAGCTGAGTATTATTTACCCTTTTTTTTTTACATCCATTGCAATTAATTATGCGGCAAAGTATAAATGTTGCCTTTACGCCAAGTACACAGTAGCTGTTAGAAGAACACTGTCCCTACCCTTGGTGATGGGACACCCTTGTGAAGCATAACATATGCATGTTATTTCATTTAAATATGTGCAAAAGGCAATCACAATCTGTTCTAAGGTAGTCTGGCCACTTTGTGACTGACCAGCTCTATAGCCCACCTCTTCCAGTGATTTAGTTAACCGTGACCTTCTGTGACTACTTACAACGATTTAGGTACCCTTCTGCAGGATGCCGCTTCCATGATGTCAGCATATACACATGGTGGGATGAGGCAGCACACCATTAAGTCTACACAACATAAGCACATGGCAACCAACACAGACTGCCATGATGGTTGGGTTTAGGCAAGAGAGGCATATGGTATGGTGAAAAAAAAAACCCTCACATCCACATGAAAAGCAAACACTAGGCCAATCCACCATCCCTCCTGCCCACCCAATAAGCGCACTAGTGCTCCTTATGCTACAACCTCAACAGCAGCGTTTCAACTTGACGCTGTCCTTCGGTAGTTTATTGGTTCCATCAAGCTGCATTCTCAAGTGACAACACCCATGTGTGTATCATGTGGATGCGCCTGGTGCTATAATAACAACGCCTCCGGTTCTGTCCTGTCATGCTCTCAGCTGAAGCCGCCCACCTGTGTTCCAGGTGGATGCAGAGGGTGGCTTTTGGTGTCATGCTTGCACGTGAAAAGCACTGACAGATCGGACATATTTGACAACTTCAGAATAACAATGGGTTTGCAGTTCATTAACTACCCTTAAGGATAGTCACTACATCACCAATCTTCCGGCCCCAACCATTTGGCCTGGAAAAGTCACTTTGTTGTGTGACCTCTACTTAACCCTACAACAGAAATTGTCCCACGACCAGAAAGTCCCTATGAGGACAGACAGCAGTGTGTTGCAATATTAAATTTAGTAATTGCACAACAGCTAAAGAGTGCCAAAGTGAAAGTTGGCAGTTTGCTGTTAGTTTTCTATGAATGACATGTGACACAGTTAAAGACCTGTCTGCACATGCACATACAGCAATACTGATGTAACTGGATGGAAAAGAACAATGTTATCTTTCTGCCATCTGAGAAGGCATATTCCACACACACACACACACACACACACACACACACACACACACACACACACACACACACACTGAGAGGATGAAGGCAGCACATTTCATACATTGCTTCGGCTGTACTTAACCTGCCATATATTAACGGTGCGTTTCCTATATTTAGTTTGGAGCTGGGCCAAATGTTCTCACAGCCTGCATGTCTGACTAACTTTCTTCATACCGTGTCACCGGTTAAGATTTAGGCTGCGGATCAACCATGCATGTTCACACACACATGCACACATGCACAAGTCATTAATGTGCGACCCCCACTAAAACACTTAAACCCTTACAGATTACTCTGGGGGTAAGCCCTCTGATGATTTTCATTTGAAGTGTGGAGAGCTTGTTTCAGTACAGCACATTTAAAATATTTTTAAAGCTTAATTGACCACGAACGTGACTTAAGATTTCTCTCTATCTGTGCTCAGCTGTTTTTTCCCGCACTGAAACAAAGAGGGCTTGTGTGTCTGCAGAGTTTGGGGCTTATGATTAACGCTTTGATTGCTGAGGCTATATTCGGAAGAGATGGAGGGGTGAGAAAGAAGAAAAGAAGGGAAGAAAGAAAGAGAAAGAGAGGAGGTGAGGGTGTGGTATGGGTGAGAGGGTAACTTAAAAACAAGAGATGATGAAAAACATGGCAACTCTGCGTGTGTGTGTTTGTGTGTGTGCGTGTGTGTGCGTGCGTGCGTGTGTGTGTGTTTGTGTGTGTGTGTGTGTGTGTGTGTGTGTGTGTGTGTGAGAGAGAGAGAGAGAACAGCATCATGCCAAAGTCTCACCTTCTTGGCAACCTGACACTCCTTTCTATTGTTATCTTTGTTTTCCATCAAGTTTCTAGAAGACTGTGTGTGTGTGTGCGCACGTGTGTAGATTTCCTGCATGATATTGTAAGATAATGCCTGGGGCACACTACCAGAGGTTTCAAATCTAAACTGATTTTAAAAACATAGGAGACCACAGAGATAGCAACAGATTTAAACAATTCTTAATACTTTAATGGTGATTCCGTAAAGAGGCAGGATCATACTCTTGGCCTTCATACTTAATAATTTCAGAATTGGAATCTCACATAAACTTTTGTGATCAAACATAAATTTAGGGAAACGAAAACAATAAAGGAGGCAGAGTTCCATAGTAAGCTGGTTGCACATGTGTTTTATAATGAAAAACAAAAAGCCTTTTGCAGCCAGAGCTGGAAAATCAGTGGTGATACTTCCTGGTTAGTCTATTGTGGGTGTGTGCTCAATATTTTATTTACACACTACAGGATTTCAAGTCATATCATACATGTTTGATATTCAAGATTCAAAATCGTGAAGATGTACTCAGTAGGCAGATTTCCATTAAAGATTTGTGCAAAACTTAAGCAATATTTTCAAAATGTCGGGAAAAAACCCTCTGCAATTGCAACTTATCCTCACGCAATCTGTCAGGATACTGTAACATATTAAAAAAAGGCTTTTACTGCATGCAGAGCTGTCTGCTACATCGCTATAAGTTTAACTCAGAAGGTAAAGAGGTTTTCCATCGACGCAGCAGCAAAGACGCCATCTGGATTAGTGACAGTTGTTTGGACGAGTCAGTCATGAGTCCACCAACACCGATACAAAAACAGTAAATTTGTCCAGTGTGAGTACTGGGAAATGACAGGCTCATAAATTCATCACATCTCATGAGTGCATTTTCATTCTTTTACCATTTCACATTATGCTGCCGTCAGGTGCCTGTCATAAATATCTGAAAAACAAGTGGAACACACGCTGACAATATGGATAATGGAAGCAACTGATGTGAAAGAAAATAAGAAGTTATAGGTCAAGTTATAGGTCATCAATATAGGTCATATTTCTAGGGTGGTTTTTATCCCTGTGTATTACTGCATGCTAGAGATCTGGATTTATTCAAAGCGTATCAGTTTAGCACCAAATTGTTCACAGGTTTTCTCACGTATTTTGGGTTCACTGATGTGGTGTTATGTTATTTTCTGTGTTCTGTGTCCTGTCCAGGGTCTGGAGCCTATTTTAGCTTGTTGTAGGTGAGAGGGGTTTTTTTTTAGTTTATTTTTATTTATTTATTATTTTTAATTTGTCTCACTTTTAACTTCTGAGAGATTTGTCACTCTTTACCACTCCCTTTGCACTAAACAAAATAGCACATACAAAAGATTGACTCCTATCATATTAACTGAAATTGCAGCAAAATGGATATTTCCTTGTGTAATAAAATGTCATTCACCATAATAACTTCTGTACTTGCCTTTATCTACCATACATTTCAAGGGCCCCAAATTACAAAACTATTCAGTTTGTAGCCACACTATAGAGGCTCTGGAGGTAAATGGTCACGTTAACGTACTGATGTTTAGCAGGCATAATGCTCACCACCAATGTTTACCATCTTAGTTTAGTATGCTAGCATGCTAACATTTGCAAATACGATACAAAGTCCAGCTAAGGTTGATGTATAGGTCATTGTATGTATGTAGTGATGAATAAATCTATTCCACAAATGAAAATTTCACCTCTGAAGGTGCTGGATAAGAATTGGTGGATCACAAATATACATCCTGACTTTAATGCAATCATCCCATAGATGTTCAGACCAAGGTGGTGTACTCAGGCCCCCAGTAAGTCTGCCGGGCTTTGAAGCCAAATTTTGTGGTGGCCAAACTGTTGAATTAAAATGGTCATGCCGTGCGGCCCTAAAAAGACTCGTTTTACGGACTTATGTTGGGAAAAAGACGCCTGTGAGCCAGTGGATACATTTTTGTGGGCATCATAACCCCAACTCCTAACCCCACACCAACCCTAATGTCTTACTTCGCCATCAGGATTTGATCCATCCGGTCTGATAACATTTCAGTTAAATTATTTTATCCTCATTCAAGTTAGTGGAGTGCAGCTGCTCAGTCAGTGAAAGTTCACTTGCTCTATGGGCCCAGTGTTGCAGAAGATCCAGGAAATTTTACACCCGGGAAGTCATTTTTCAAACTCTTCTTGAAAATCAAACTTTCATAGAAATGAACAGGGCCCCACCTATAACACAGTATCCAGTTCTCCTTATACATCCATGGGTGTACCCACCAACATTGCCCTAACTGAAGTCATGCTGTTACCATTGTAAACCGCATGTATTGTTTTAGTTTTTTCCCCGAGAATTTTGAGCTATCTGATTCTGAATTTCTGCCTCCTTCGAAATGGAATGAAGGTGAATTTAATTCTGTTTTGTTTAACAGGAATTTGTGCCAATGAAAACTGTTCTATATCCAAAGCAACTGGAACATTGTTTCTGAAAAGGCACATTTCTGTTTGAATTTATTAAACATCATTTTTCAATTCATTCCATCTACCACCAATTTAATGGGGTGGAGGCAGAAACTGATATCTTGACAAATCACAGCATTGGATCAGAGCTATCTGCCTGGCAAGATATCCCTAAAGCAAAGTGGGAAAATATGTTTCTTCATAATATGGCTGAACTTTTATACTATGAGTGTTTCATGTCAACCACTGCACAGAGAAACAGGTCGGTTGAGGCAAGCTCTCCCAATCCTGAGGCTGACTTATGCTTTATGAGCTCATATTGTGGCTGCAGCACGTCTGTATTAGAGAACTCCAAGCAGGAGTGATGTATGCTGTGAAATGGATTCCACTCTCATAAATGTACAGATTTGATCTGATTCTTCTCTAGGCTCTGCCTTTGAACTGCAGCTCGTGTAATAAACTCTGAATTCCCACACAATTTCCTGTCCCAGTGGAAGACGCTTTGTGATTGGGAGATGAGATCAGAGTCAAAAGTATACACACTCAAACAGACACACAGTTTATCTCATACATATGCGTATGGATGAACACCCACACCCACCCAGACACACTTGTTATACAGGCTGATTACATGCGCTACAGGGCTCAGAGGAATCCAGATAAGGTTTGAGTGTGGAGGCAGGGATGAATAAAACCTGACCTGACACACAGGCTTATAAGACAAAAGGCTGCATAAAGACAGGATGTAAAAGGCAGACAGTGAATAACTCCTCCAATGAATCCTCATATCTGCACTCATGCCAGGTCCATTTTTACTAATGTTAGAGCAGGCTGGACGTTTTATCTCTGCCCTGCAGTCAGTGCTTAAAGGACAATTCCAGCAATTTTCTTTAAATTTTAAAGTATTTGAGTCAGGACCACTTTAGTTTAAGAAAATGTTATCTCTATTTCCGGCAAGGTATTTGACGCTATAGCTTTGTTCTGGGACCTCTGCCCTTCCATATGCATACATGGAAAAGCACCAGCAAATACCCCTAGGGTACAAAACAAAGCAGCCATCAAGATGACAGAAATGACTTGCTGTTCAAGCGGGAATACCGCGCCTTGCTGTTCTCTATATAACGTCAGTAAGGAGGGACAGATTGGTCTCGCCTCTGAGCTGGGACTGGAGGTAGTAACAGCCCCAAAACAAGGTCTGTGTAAAACTTAAGGCTGGAAAGACATGACCATGGGCAGCAAGTGTGAAGTTTTGACAAAGCGGTTATGTTTACAACCCATCGCAAGAGATTTAAATAGCAGCTGTTAGCAAAGCAGCTATTACAAGAAGAACAGCAACCGTAAATGTCCACAAATTTGGAAAACAATGAGATTCGGGTGATCCTTACCCGCCAAGCAGAGGACGAGATCAGCTGCCATATAACAGAGCAGGTAAATGATTGCTATTGACATGTTACGCCTTTGTTTTTGTGAAGCACTGCCATATTATATGTCATGCTAGAGGCGGATGCTCATGTGTTACACATCATGCCCATTGCGTCTCTTTTGATCGTGGGCTGCCGTGATACAGTGTATAATCACATGCTGGAGCGACATGATGCCGCCATCATGTGGTTCTGTGTAAAAGTGCAGGGAAAGTATAAAGGGGGACTTCACAGCATGAAAAGGAGGAGCTGGGTGGAGGTGAATTGCAAAGTTGCAACCTAAGAGTAGTCTAAAATTTCCCAGAGGGTTCAAACCACAAACAATGATCTAAACCAAAATTTCAAAGTTCCTCTAGCCCTCTGATTTCTCCTTTTTTTTTAACATTTCAAATATGTAATGCTCTTTAACTTTAGAGGAGCTGCTGAAGATCGGGTGCTTTGCTCTAAGGCAGTCGAGTAAGGTAAAGTTTGCTGCAAAAGGGCAGACAGCGATGAATTAAACTCAGATGAATTATCTTCATCCAGATATCTGTTACCTGTACCAAAGACTTGGGTGGAGGGATAGAGATGGTATGAGAATGATGTCAGAGAGGGGTATCTTAATTGAAACAGCAGGCCTCACTGTCCTATGAGAACCCTGCAGGCCACACATCCCAAGTGATCTGAAATCCCCAAAGCATTCCTTGACAGCAAAGTGCAGTAATCTGCCTCTCTTTGTCTTAGACACAAATCTTAAGCGCCATGCAAAATTTCAGATTTGAATCAAAGTCGGCCCCTATCAGATGTACCTGTTCTTCTTACTCTCACGTCACTCCTTTGGAGCCGTGACAGAGCTGTTGCTAAGCTGACCTTAAGAAGTCTTTACCCCGACTTTAAAAGTTGCACAAGAACGCACTTCGAGGACAAAAGAACTTTGACAAGAGGTGTCAAAGTAGTGTTACGTTATTTACACAGTCTTACATGTTAGGAATATCCAGCAGAGGAAAAAAAACAACCAAGTGCAGTTTAAAGGTGTTTTTCCTTTACTTGAGTATTTCCATTTTTGCCACTTTAAAATTATATTTCACTACACATTATGAAATATTGTACTTTTTACTCCACTAAATTTATCAGCAACAGTGGGTAGAGTTTTTTTTTTTTTTTTAAGAAACAGTTTTTTTGTTTTGTTTTTATTTTTTTATGCTAGTGTTTAAAGGGACTCTGTGAAATTCAGAGTATATGCATTGTCTGGACATGGCTCTCAATATAGAGGTGGCTGAGCTGGCACCTAGCAGCTAACAGTGCTAACAGAATAAAGAATGCTAAATAAGAGTGTGAACTGGAGGAGGGGTGCTACACATCCACATCAAAGCTGCCCTGCTGTATGAACGTGGTGCAAAGAGATGAGATATCCAGCGGGGTACTCACATGCACTAACATGTACGCGCATCCGGAGCCACGCACCACAACAAACCACAGAGAAGCTCGGATTACAACACACAAAAAGACTTGCTCAGAATGCCATTACTCCATTATATATTTACACAGTAAATCAAAATAAGTAAATCAAAACTATAACAATATCAGCAAAGCAGGCTAACTTAGTGAGTTCACTGATTCACTACTGCTCCTATTCTGATTCTACATGCTGAGTCAGCCAACGTTAGTGCCAATAATGACAGCTCAAGCAGAGCTCGAGTTTAACTTTATTATACAAAAAGAATCTTTTGAGAAAACAGACAATGTTTGACCATTGTCTCTGTGTATCAGGGCCCTCAGCATCTCAACATTTCACTTTATCCTTCAATTTTGTCTTTCCTCAATGCCCTCCAACCCCCACCCTCTCTCATTCTTTGTCTCTTTTCCTCTGTAGCCCCAGGATTTTGATAAACACAGTTGATCCTG